>NC_064646.1:445017742-445123658 GCF_023864345.2 Schistocerca serialis cubense | reverse complement strand
TTATCTCACAAACCTGTTCGAGTGTTGCGCGTATGGGGGTCGTAAGAGCATTAACTTTGCGATCAAGGAGTGTAGTTGGTGCAAAATCTTAAAAAATGCTACATCTTAGGAAGTGGTTCTCGCATTCTTCACACTTCAGAATTACTGGGGTTTGCTGTTAACGCTGAATCAAGGCACCCCAGCCGACGCTGTGGGGCGTAATAATCGAGCTCGACACAGTCTGCAAAAGAAATAATTTTTAGCAGAGCGTGGTTTCGATCCACGGACCTCTGGGTTATGGGCCCCAGCACGCTTCCACTGCGCCACTCTGCTGGCTGGGGTTGCGCTGGCTCTTCGCCACGTGACGTGGGGACACTTGGAAAGCGTTGTCTGCGTCGCTTTCACACGCCTGTACTTAATTGCGTATCATCTCCCACAGCTCTCAGCTTGACTTGTCTCGACTTTGCTCGACTGACGCTACGCTGACGCTTGCAGGCTGCGATATTTACCACGATTGACTCGACATGCAGGCTGCGAGATGCACAGGAGTAACAAAGCACTCCACGATGCGTCGACATACGAAATCCACTGCCCAGCTACGCGTCGGCAACCAACAAAATTGCCGACCCTGCCAGGATTCGAACCTGGAATCTTCTGATCCGTAGTCAGACGCGTTATCCGTTGCGCCACAGGGCCAGTGGGCAGCATTTCTTTCTACGAGGCTAAGTGCAATTGGCGAAGAAACGTGTTCTCCATGGCTGAGCAAGCTCCCAAGGAAGGGTACCTCTCGTCCAGCTGCGTGGGCCGCAGTGCGCCTGCAGAGCTTAGAGCTTGCCACGCATCTGCTCTCGCTGTTCGACAGGTAGCAGAAGGCAAGGCGCGCGTTTTCCCGCGTTTTCTCGACGACCAGAGCCGGTTGATGTGCATGTAAGCGTAGCATATGAAACAAGAATAGCACGAAGCATTGGTAGTCAGGTGCCAAAGTCGCAGTATGGCATCAGGTGGCGATCGTAATGTTTCTGTGGCCCACCACTGGTTTGCAGCAAAGTGAATACCGCTAACTGAGAACACTGTGTCGTAGCCCCAGTGGCGCAATTGGTTAGGCGCACCGGGTACTTATAAGGCAGTAGCCGTGAGCAATGCCGGGGTTGTGTGAGTTCGAGCCTCACCTGGGGCATACTTTTATTTCTTAGCAGCTGTCTCTGACAGCAACAGGAGGCTAGGTTTGAGATGTATCAGCTATTTGAGTAACATAATTGTGCATTCGAGACGCTAGCTGCGTCTTCCTCGGTAGTATAGTGGTTAGTATCCCCGCCTGTCACGCGGGAGACCGGGGGTTCGATTCCCCGCCGGGGAGGCACATCCGATTTTTAATTGCTGCTTTTTCACTCTCCGAACTTAGTGTAGGACGTTTGCGGCTACTTGCACCATATCTCTCGCACACAGGCACCTGTTTACATCGCATCCTCGGTAGTATAGTGGTTAGTATCGCCGCCGGTCACGCGGGAGACCGGGGTTCGATTCCCCGCCGGGGAGATGCGATTTTTATCTCACAAACCTGTTCGAGTGTTGCGCGTATGGGGGTCGTAAGAGCATTAACTTTGCGATCAAGGAGTGTAGTTGGTGCAAAATCTTAAAAAATGCTACATCTTAGGAAGTGGTTCTCGCATTCTTCACACTTCAGAATTACTGGGTTTGCTGTTAACGCTGAATCAAGGCACCCCAGCCGACGCTGTGGGCGTAAATAATCGAGCTCGACACAGTCTGCAAAAGAAATAATTTTAGCAGAGCGTGGTTTCGATCCACGGACCTCTGGGTTATGGGCCCAGCACGCTTCCACTGCGCCACTCTGCTGGCTGGGGTTGCGCTGGCTCTTCGCCACGTGACGTGGGACACTTGGAAAGCGTTGTCTGCGTCGCTTTCACACGCCTGTACTTAATTGCGTATCATCTCCCACAGCTCTCAGCTTGACTTGTCTCGACTTTGCTCGACTGACGCTACGCTGACGCTTGCAGGCTGCGATATTTACCACGATTGACTCGACATGCAGCTGCGAGATGCACAGGAGTAACAAAGCACTCCACGATGCGTCGACATACGAAATCCACTGCCCAGCTACGCGTCGGCAACCAACAAAATGCCGACCCTGCCAGGATTCGAACCTGGAATCTTCTGATCCGTAGTCAGACGCGTTATCCGTTGCGCCACAGGGCCAGTGGCAGCATTTCTTTCTACGAGGCAAGTGCAATTGGCGAAGAAACGTGTTCTCCATGGCTGAGCAAGCTCCCAAGGAAGGTACCTCTCGTCCAGCTGCGTGGCCGCAGTGCGCCTGCAGAGCTTAGAGCTTGCCACGCATCTGCTCTCGCTGTTCGACAGGTAGCAGAAGGCAAGGCGCGCGTTTTCCCGCGTTTTCTCGACGACCAGAGCCGGTTGATGTGCATGTAAGCGTAGCATATGAAACAAGAATAGCACGAAGCATTGGTAGTCAGGTGCCAAAGTCGCAGTATGGCATCAGGTGGCGATCGTATGTTTCTGTGGCCACCACTGGTTTGCAGCAAAGTGAATACCGCTAACTGAGAACACTGTGTCGTAGCCCCAGTGGCGCAATTGGTTAGCGCACGGTACTTATAAGGCAGTAGCCGTGAGCAATGCCGGGGTTGTGAGTTCGAGCCTCACCTGGGGCATACTTTTATTTCTTAGCAGCTGTCTCTGACAGCAACAGGAGGCTAGGTTTGAGATGTATCAGCTATTTGAGTAACATAATTGTGCATTCGAGACGCTAGCTGCGTCTTCCTCGGTAGTATAGTGGTTAGTATCCCCGCCTGTCACGCGGGAGACCGGGGTTCGATTCCCCGCCGGGGAGGCACATCCGATTTTTAATTGCTGCTTTTTCACTCTCCGAACTTAGTGTAGGACGTTTGCGGCTACTTGCACCATATCTCTCGCACACAGGCACCTGTTTACATCGCATCCTCGGTAGTATAGTGGTTAGTATCGCCGCCGGTCACGCGGGAGACCGGGGTTCGATTCCCCGCCGGGGAGATGCGATTTTTATCTCACAAACCTGTTCGAGTGTTGCGCGTATGGGGGTCGTAAGAGCATTAACTTTGCGATCAAGGAGTGTAGTTGGTGCAAAATCTTAAAAAATGCTACATCTTAGGAAGTGGTTCTCGCATTCTTCACACTTCAGAATTACTGGGTTTGCTGTTAACGCTGAATCAAGGCACCCCAGCCGACGCTGTGGGCGTAATAATCGAGCTCGACACAGTCTGCAAAAGAAATAATTTTAGCAGAGCGTGGTTTCGATCCACGGACCTCTGGGTTATGGGCCCAGCACGCTTCCACTGCGCCACTCTGCTGGCTGGGGTTGCGCTGGCTCTTCGCCACGTGACGTGGGACACTTGGAAAGCGTTGTCTGCGTCGCTTTCACACGCCTGTACTTAATTGCGTATCATCTCCCACAGCTCTCAGCTTGACTTGTCTCGACTTTGCTCGACTGACGCTACGCTGACGCTTGCAGGCTGCGATATTTACCACGATTGACTCGACATGCAGCTGCGAGATGCACAGGAGTAACAAAGCACTCCACGATGCGTCGACATACGAAATCCACTGCCCAGCTACGCGTCGGCAACCAACAAAATGCCGACCCTGCCAGGATTCGAACCTGGAATCTTCTGATCCGTAGTCAGACGCGTTATCCGTTGCGCCACAGGGCCAGTGGCAGCATTTCTTTCTACGAGGCAAGTGCAATTGGCGAAGAAACGTGTTCTCCATGGCTGAGCAAGCTCCCAAGGAAGGTACCTCTCGTCCAGCTGCGTGGCCGCAGTGCGCCTGCAGAGCTTAGAGCTTGCCACGCATCTGCTCTCGCTGTTCGACAGGTAGCAGAAGGCAAGGCGCGCGTTTTCCCGCGTTTTCTCGACGACCAGAGCCGGTTGATGTGCATGTAAGCGTAGCATATGAAACAAGAATAGCACGAAGCATTGGTAGTCAGGTGCCAAAGTCGCAGTATGGCATCAGGTGGCGATCGTATGTTTCTGTGGCCACCACTGGTTTGCAGCAAAGTGAATACCGCTAACTGAGAACACTGTGTCGTAGCCCCAGTGGCGCAATTGGTTAGCGCACGGTACTTATAAGGCAGTAGCCGTGAGCAATGCCGGGGTTGTGAGTTCGAGCCTCACCTGGGGCATACTTTTATTTCTTAGCAGCTATCTCTGACAGCAACAGGAGGCTAGGTTTGAGATGTATCAGCTATTTGAGTAACATAATTGTGCATTCGAGACGCTAGCTGCGTCTTCCTCGGTAGTATAGTGGTTAGTATCCCCGCCTGTCACGCGGGAGACCGGGGTTCGATTCCCCGCCGGGGAGGCACATCCGATTTTTAATTGCTGCTTTTTCACTCTCCGAACTTAGTGTAGGACGTTTGCGGCTACTTGCACCATATCTCTCGCACACAGGCACCTGTTTACATCGCATCCTCGGTAGTATAGTGGTTAGTATCGCCGCCGGTCACGCGGGAGACCGGGGTTCGATTCCCCGCCGGGGAGATGCGATTTTTATCTCACAAACCTGTTCGAGTGTTGCGCGTATGGGGGTCGTAAGAGCATTAACTTTGCGATCAAGGAGTGTAGTTGGTGCAAAATCTTAAAAAATGCTACATCTTAGGAAGTGGTTCTCGCATTCTTCACACTTCAGAATTACTGGGTTTGCTGTTAACGCTGAATCAAGGCACCCCAGCCGACGCTGTGGGCGTAATAATCGAGCTCGACACAGTCTGCAAAAGAAATAATTTTAGCAGAGCGTGGTTTCGATCCACGGACCTCTGGGTTATGGGCCCAGCACGCTTCCACTGCGCCACTCTGCTGGCTGGGGTTGCGCTGGCTCTTCGCCACGTGACGTGGGACACTTGGAAAGCGTTGTCTGCGTCGCTTTCACACGCCTGTACTTAATTGCGTATCATCTCCCACAGCTCTCAGCTTGACTTGTCTCGACTTTGCTCGACTGACGCTACGCTGACGCTTGCAGGCTGCGATATTTACCACGATTGACTCGACATGCAGCTGCGAGATGCACAGGAGTAACAAAGCACTCCACGATGCGTCGACATACGAAATCCACTGCCCAGCTACGCGTCGGCAACCAACAAAATGCCGACCCTGCCAGGATTCGAACCTGGAATCTTCTGATCCGTAGTCAGACGCGTTATCCGTTGCGCCACAGGGCCAGTGGCAGCATTTCTTTCTACGAGGCAAGTGCAATTGGCGAAGAAACGTGTTCTCCATGGCTGAGCAAGCTCCCAAGGAAGGTACCTCTCGTCCAGCTGCGTGGCCGCAGTGCGCCTGCAGAGCTTAGAGCTTGCCACGCATCTGCTCTCGCTGTTCGACAGGTAGCAGAAGGCAAGGCGCGCGTTTTCCCGCGTTTTCTCGACGACCAGAGCCGGTTGATGTGCATGTAAGCGTAGCATATGAAACAAGAATAGCACGAAGCATTGGTAGTCAGGTGCCAAAGTCGCAGTATGGCATCAGGTGGCGATCGTATGTTTCTGTGGCCACCACTGGTTTGCAGCAAAGTGAATACCGCTAACTGAGAACACTGTGTCGTAGCCCCAGTGGCGCAATTGGTTAGCGCACGGTACTTATAAGGCAGTAGCCGTGAGCAATGCCGGGGTTGTGAGTTCGAGCCTCACCTGGGGCATACTTTTATTTCTTAGCAGCTGTCTCTGACAGCAACAGGAGGCTAGGTTTGAGATGTATCAGCTATTTGAGTAACATAATTGTGCATTCGAGACGCTAGCTGCGTCTTCCTCGGTAGTATAGTGGTTAGTATCCCCGCCTGTCACGCGGGAGACCGGGGTTCGATTCCCCGCCGGGGAGGCACATCCGATTTTTAATTGCTGCTTTTTCACTCTCCGAACTTAGTGTAGGACGTTTGCGGCTACTTGCACCATATCTCTCGCACACAGGCACCTGTTTACATCGCATCCTCGGTAGTATAGTGGTTAGTATCGCCGCCGGTCACGCGGGAGACCGGGGTTCGATTCCCCGCCGGGGAGATGCGATTTTTATCTCACAAACCTGTTCGAGTGTTGCGCGTATGGGGGTCGTAAGAGCATTAACTTTGCGATCAAGGAGTGTAGTTGGTGCAAAATCTTAAAAAATGCTACATCTTAGGAAGTGGTTCTCGCATTCTTCACACTTCAGAATTACTGGGTTTGCTGTTAACGCTGAATCAAGGCACCCCAGCCGACGCTGTGGGCGTAATAATCGAGCTCGACACAGTCTGCAAAAGAAATAATTTTAGCAGAGCGTGGTTTCGATCCACGGACCTCTGGGTTATGGGCCCAGCACGCTTCCACTGCGCCACTCTGCTGGCTGGGGTTGCGCTGGCTCTTCGCCACGTGACGTGGGACACTTGGAAAGCGTTGTCTGCGTCGCTTTCACACGCCTGTACTTAATTGCGTATCATCTCCCACAGCTCTCAGCTTGACTTGTCTCGACTTTGCTCGACTGACGCTACGCTGACGCTTGCAGGCTGCGATATTTACCACGATTGACTCGACATGCAGCTGCGAGATGCACAGGAGTAACAAAGCACTCCACGATGCGTCGACATACGAAATCCACTGCCCAGCTACGCGTCGGCAACCAACAAAATGCCGACCCTGCCAGGATTCGAACCTGGAATCTTCTGATCCGTAGTCAGACGCGTTATCCGTTGCGCCACAGGGCCAGTGGCAGCATTTCTTTCTACGAGGCAAGTGCAATTGGCGAAGAAACGTGTTCTCCATGGCTGAGCAAGCTCCCAAGGAAGGTACCTCTCGTCCAGCTGCGTGGCCGCAGTGCGCCTGCAGAGCTTAGAGCTTGCCACGCATCTGCTCTCGCTGTTCGACAGGTAGCAGAAGGCAAGGCGCGCGTTTTCCCGCGTTTTCTCGACGACCAGAGCCGGTTGATGTGCATGTAAGCGTAGCATATGAAACAAGAATAGCACGAAGCATTGGTAGTCAGGTGCCAAAGTCGCAGTATGGCATCAGGTGGCGATCGTATGTTTCTGTGGCCACCACTGGTTTGCAGCAAAGTGAATACCGCTAACTGAGAACACTGTGTCGTAGCCCCAGTGGCGCAATTGGTTAGCGCACGGTACTTATAAGGCAGTAGCCGTGAGCAATGCCGGGGTTGTGAGTTCGAGCCTCACCTGGGGCATACTTTTATTTCTTAGCAGCTATCTCTGACAGCAACAGGAGGCTAGGTTTGAGATGTATCAGCTATTTGAGTAACATAATTGTGCATTCGAGACGCTAGCTGCGTCTTCCTCGGTAGTATAGTGGTTAGTATCCCCGCCTGTCACGCGGGAGACCGGGGTTCGATTCCCCGCCGGGGAGGCACATCCGATTTTTAATTGCTGCTTTTTCACTCTCCGAACTTAGTGTAGGACGTTTGCGGCTACTTGCACCATATCTCTCGCACACAGGCACCTGTTTACATCGCATCCTCGGTAGTATAGTGGTTAGTATCGCCGCCGGTCACGCGGGAGACCGGGGTTCGATTCCCCGCCGGGGAGATGCGATTTTTATCTCACAAACCTGTTCGAGTGTTGCGCGTATGGGGGTCGTAAGAGCATTAACTTTGCGATCAAGGAGTGTAGTTGGTGCAAAATCTTAAAAAATGCTACATCTTAGGAAGTGGTTCTCGCATTCTTCACACTTCAGAATTACTGGGTTTGCTGTTAACGCTGAATCAAGGCACCCCAGCCGACGCTGTGGGCGTAATAATCGAGCTCGACACAGTCTGCAAAAGAAATAATTTTAGCAGAGCGTGGTTTCGATCCACGGACCTCTGGGTTATGGGCCCAGCACGCTTCCACTGCGCCACTCTGCTGGCTGGGGTTGCGCTGGCTCTTCGCCACGTGACGTGGGACACTTGGAAAGCGTTGTCTGCGTCGCTTTCACACGCCTGTACTTAATTGCGTATCATCTCCCACAGCTCTCAGCTTGACTTGTCTCGACTTTGCTCGACTGACGCTACGCTGACGCTTGCAGGCTGCGATATTTACCACGATTGACTCGACATGCAGCTGCGAGATGCACAGGAGTAACAAAGCACTCCACGATGCGTCGACATACGAAATCCACTGCCCAGCTACGCGTCGGCAACCAACAAAATGCCGACCCTGCCAGGATTCGAACCTGGAATCTTCTGATCCGTAGTCAGACGCGTTATCCGTTGCGCCACAGGGCCAGTGGCAGCATTTCTTTCTACGAGGCAAGTGCAATTGGCGAAGAAACGTGTTCTCCATGGCTGAGCAAGCTCCCAAGGAAGGTACCTCTCGTCCAGCTGCGTGGCCGCAGTGCGCCTGCAGAGCTTAGAGCTTGCCACGCATCTGCTCTCGCTGTTCGACAGGTAGCAGAAGGCAAGGCGCGCGTTTTCCCGCGTTTTCTCGACGACCAGAGCCGGTTGATGTGCATGTAAGCGTAGCATATGAAACAAGAATAGCACGAAGCATTGGTAGTCAGGTGCCAAAGTCGCAGTATGGCATCAGGTGGCGATCGTATGTTTCTGTGGCCACCACTGGTTTGCAGCAAAGTGAATACCGCTAACTGAGAACACTGTGTCGTAGCCCCAGTGGCGCAATTGGTTAGCGCACGGTACTTATAAGGCAGTAGCCGTGAGCAATGCCGGGGTTGTGAGTTCGAGCCTCACCTGGGGCATACTTTTATTTCTTAGCAGCTGTCTCTGACAGCAACAGGAGGCTAGGTTTGAGATGTATCAGCTATTTGAGTAACATAATTGTGCATTCGAGACGCTAGCTGCGTCTTCCTCGGTAGTATAGTGGTTAGTATCCCCGCCTGTCACGCGGGAGACCGGGGTTCGATTCCCCGCCGGGGAGGCACATCCGATTTTTAATTGCTGCTTTTTCACTCTCCGAACTTAGTGTAGGACGTTTGCGGCTACTTGCACCATATCTCTCGCACACAGGCACCTGTTTACATCGCATCCTCGGTAGTATAGTGGTTAGTATCGCCGCCGGTCACGCGGGAGACCGGGGTTCGATTCCCCGCCGGGGAGATGCGATTTTTATCTCACAAACCTGTTCGAGTGTTGCGCGTATGGGGGTCGTAAGAGCATTAACTTTGCGATCAAGGAGTGTAGTTGGTGCAAAATCTTAAAAAATGCTACATCTTAGGAAGTGGTTCTCGCATTCTTCACACTTCAGAATTACTGGGTTTGCTGTTAACGCTGAATCAAGGCACCCCAGCCGACGCTGTGGGCGTAATAATCGAGCTCGACACAGTCTGCAAAAGAAATAATTTTAGCAGAGCGTGGTTTCGATCCACGGACCTCTGGGTTATGGGCCCAGCACGCTTCCACTGCGCCACTCTGCTGGCTGGGGTTGCGCTGGCTCTTCGCCACGTGACGTGGGACACTTGGAAAGCGTTGTCTGCGTCGCTTTCACACGCCTGTACTTAATTGCGTATCATCTCCCACAGCTCTCAGCTTGACTTGTCTCGACTTTGCTCGACTGACGCTACGCTGACGCTTGCAGGCTGCGATATTTACCACGATTGACTCGACATGCAGCTGCGAGATGCACAGGAGTAACAAAGCACTCCACGATGCGTCGACATACGAAATCCACTGCCCAGCTACGCGTCGGCAACCAACAAAATGCCGACCCTGCCAGGATTCGAACCTGGAATCTTCTGATCCGTAGTCAGACGCGTTATCCGTTGCGCCACAGGGCCAGTGGCAGCATTTCTTTCTACGAGGCAAGTGCAATTGGCGAAGAAACGTGTTCTCCATGGCTGAGCAAGCTCCCAAGGAAGGTACCTCTCGTCCAGCTGCGTGGCCGCAGTGCGCCTGCAGAGCTTAGAGCTTGCCACGCATCTGCTCTCGCTGTTCGACAGGTAGCAGAAGGCAAGGCGCGCGTTTTCCCGCGTTTTCTCGACGACCAGAGCCGGTTGATGTGCATGTAAGCGTAGCATATGAAACAAGAATAGCACGAAGCATTGGTAGTCAGGTGCCAAAGTCGCAGTATGGCATCAGGTGGCGATCGTATGTTTCTGTGGCCACCACTGGTTTGCAGCAAAGTGAATACCGCTAACTGAGAACACTGTGTCGTAGCCCCAGTGGCGCAATTGGTTAGCGCACGGTACTTATAAGGCAGTAGCCGTGAGCAATGCCGGGGTTGTGAGTTCGAGCCTCACCTGGGGCATACTTTTATTTCTTAGCAGCTGTCTCTGACAGCAACAGGAGGCTAGGTTTGAGATGTATCAGCTATTTGAGTAACATAATTGTGCATTCGAGACGCTAGCTGCGTCTTCCTCGGTAGTATAGTGGTTAGTATCCCCGCCTGTCACGCGGGAGACCGGGGTTCGATTCCCCGCCGGGGAGGCACATCCGATTTTTAATTGCTGCTTTTTCACTCTCCGAACTTAGTGTAGGACGTTTGCGGCTACTTGCACCATATCTCTCGCACACAGGCACCTGTTTACATCGCATCCTCGGTAGTATAGTGGTTAGTATCGCCGCCGGTCACGCGGGAGACCGGGGTTCGATTCCCCGCCGGGGAGATGCGATTTTTATCTCACAAACCTGTTCGAGTGTTGCGCGTATGGGGGTCGTAAGAGCATTAACTTTGCGATCAAGGAGTGTAGTTGGTGCAAAATCTTAAAAAATGCTACATCTTAGGAAGTGGTTCTCGCATTCTTCACACTTCAGAATTACTGGGTTTGCTGTTAACGCTGAATCAAGGCACCCCAGCCGACGCTGTGGGCGTAATAATCGAGCTCGACACAGTCTGCAAAAGAAATAATTTTAGCAGAGCGTGGTTTCGATCCACGGACCTCTGGGTTATGGGCCCAGCACGCTTCCACTGCGCCACTCTGCTGGCTGGGGTTGCGCTGGCTCTTCGCCACGTGACGTGGGACACTTGGAAAGCGTTGTCTGCGTCGCTTTCACACGCCTGTACTTAATTGCGTATCATCTCCCACAGCTCTCAGCTTGACTTGTCTCGACTTTGCTCGACTGACGCTACGCTGACGCTTGCAGGCTGCGATATTTACCACGATTGACTCGACATGCAGCTGCGAGATGCACAGGAGTAACAAAGCACTCCACGATGCGTCGACATACGAAATCCACTGCCCAGCTACGCGTCGGCAACCAACAAAATGCCGACCCCGCCAGGATTCGAACCTGGAATCTTCTGATCCGTAGTCAGACGCGTTATCCGTTGCGCCACAGGGCCAGTGGCAGCATTTCTTCCTACGAGGCAAGTGCAATTGGCGAAGAAACGTGTTCTCCATGGCTGAGCAAGCTCCCAAGGAAGGTACCTCTCGTCCAGCTGCGTGGCCGCAGTGCGCCTGCAGAGCTTAGAGCTTGCCACGCATCTGCTCTCGCTGTTCGACAGGTAGCAGAAGGCAAGGCGCGCGTTTTCCCGCGTTTTCTCGACGACCAGAGCCGGTTGATGTGCATGTAAGCGTAGCATATGAAACAAGAATAGCACGAAGCATTGGTAGTCAGGTGCCAAAGTCGCAGTATGGCATCAGGTGGCGATCGTATGTTTCTGTGGCCACCACTGGTTTGCAGCAAAGTGAATACCGCTAACTGAGAACACTGTGTCGTAGCCCCAGTGGCGCAATTGGTTAGCGCACGGTACTTATAAGGCAGTAGCCGTGAGCAATGCCGGGGTTGTGAGTTCGAGCCTCACCTGGGGCATACTTTTATTTCTTAGCAGCTGTCTCTGACAGCAACAGGAGGCTAGGTTTGAGATGTATCAGCTATTTGAGTAACATAATTGTGCATTCGAGACGCTAGCTGCGTCTTCCTCGGTAGTATAGTGGTTAGTATCCCCGCCTGTCACGCGGGAGACCGGGGTTCGATTCCCCGCCGGGGAGGCACATCCGATTTTTAATTGCTGCTTTTTCACTCTCCGAACTTAGTGTAGGACGTTTGCGGCTACTTGCACCATATCTCTCGCACACAGGCACCTGTTTACATCGCATCCTCGGTAGTATAGTGGTTAGTATCGCCGCCGGTCACGCGGGAGACCGGGGTTCGATTCCCCGCCGGGGAGATGCGATTTTTATCTCACAAACCTGTTCGAGTGTTGCGCGTATGGGGGTCGTAAGAGCATTAACTTTGCGATCAAGGAGTGTAGTTGGTGCAAAATCTTAAAAAATGCTACATCTTAGGAAGTGGTTCTCGCATTCTTCACACTTCAGAATTACTGGGTTTGCTGTTAACGCTGAATCAAGGCACCCCAGCCGACGCTGTGGGCGTAATAATCGAGCTCGACACAGTCTGCAAAAGAAATAATTTTAGCAGAGCGTGGTTTCGATCCACGGACCTCTGGGTTATGGGCCCAGCACGCTTCCACTGCGCCACTCTGCTGGCTGGGGTTGCGCTGGCTCTTCGCCACGTGACGTGGGACACTTGGAAAGCGTTGTCTGCGTCGCTTTCACACGCCTGTACTTAATTGCGTATCATCTCCCACAGCTCTCAGCTTGACTTGTCTCGACTTTGCTCGACTGACGCTACGCTGACGCTTGCAGGCTGCGATATTTACCACGATTGACTCGACATGCAGCTGCGAGATGCACAGGAGTAACAAAGCACTCCACGATGCGTCGACATACGAAATCCACTGCCCAGCTACGCGTCGGCAACCAACAAAATGCCGACCCTGCCAGGATTCGAACCTGGAATCTTCTGATCCGTAGTCAGACGCGTTATCCGTTGCGCCACAGGGCCAGTGGCAGCATTTCTTTCTACGAGGCAAGTGCAATTGGCGAAGAAACGTGTTCTCCATGGCTGAGCAAGCTCCCAAGGAAGGTACCTCTCGTCCAGCTGCGTGGCCGCAGTGCGCCTGCAGAGCTTAGAGCTTGCCACGCATCTGCTCTCGCTGTTCGACAGGTAGCAGAAGGCAAGGCGCGCGTTTTCCCGCGTTTTCTCGACGACCAGAGCCGGTTGATGTGCATGTAAGCGTAGCATATGAAACAAGAATAGCACGAAGCATTGGTAGTCAGGTGCCAAAGTCGCAGTATGGCATCAGGTGGCGATCGTATGTTTCTGTGGCCACCACTGGTTTGCAGCAAAGTGAATACCGCTAACTGAGAACACTGTGTCGTAGCCCCAGTGGCGCAATTGGTTAGCGCACGGTACTTATAAGGCAGTAGCCGTGAGCAATGCCGGGGTTGTGAGTTCGAGCCTCACCTGGGGCATACTTTTATTTCTTAGCAGCTGTCTCTGACAGCAACAGGAGGCTAGGTTTGAGATGTATCAGCTATTTGAGTAACATAATTGTGCATTCGAGACGCTAGCTGCGTCTTCCTCGGTAGTATAGTGGTTAGTATCCCCGCCTGTCACGCGGGAGACCGGGGTTCGATTCCCCGCCGGGGAGGCACATCCGATTTTTAATTGCTGCTTTTTCACTCTCCGAACTTAGTGTAGGACGTTTGCGGCTACTTGCACCATATCTCTCGCACACAGGCACCTGTTTACATCGCATCCTCGGTAGTATAGTGGTTAGTATCGCCGCCGGTCACGCGGGAGACCGGGGTTCGATTCCCCCCCGGGGAGATGCGATTTTTATCTCACAAACCTGTTCGAGTGTTGCGCGTATGGGGGTCGTAAGAGCATTAACTTTGCGATCAAGGAGTGTAGTTGGTGCAAAATCTTAAAAAATGCTACATCTTAGGAAGTGGTTCTCGCATTCTTCACACTTCAGAATTACTGGGTTTGCTGTTAACGCTGAATCAAGGCACCCCAGCCGACGCTGTGGGCGTAATAATCGAGCTCGACACAGTCTGCAAAAGAAATAATTTTAGCAGAGCGTGGTTTCGATCCACGGACCTCTGGGTTATGGGCCCAGCACGCTTCCACTGCGCCACTCTGCTGGCTGGGGTTGCGCTGGCTCTTCGCCACGTGACGTGGGACACTTGGAAAGCGTTGTCTGCGTCGCTTTCACACGCCTGTACTTAATTGCGTATCATCTCCCACAGCTCTCAGCTTGACTTGTCTCGACTTTGCTCGACTGACGCTACGCTGACGCTTGCAGGCTGCGATATTTACCACGATTGACTCGACATGCAGCTGCGAGATGCACAGGAGTAACAAAGCACTCCACGATGCGTCGACATACGAAATCCACTGCCCAGCTACGCGTCGGCAACCAACAAAATGCCGACCCTGCCAGGATTCGAACCTGGAATCTTCTGATCCGTAGTCAGACGCGTTATCCGTTGCGCCACAGGGCCAGTGGCAGCATTTCTTTCTACGAGGCAAGTGCAATTGGCGAAGAAACGTGTTCTCCATGGCTGAGCAAGCTCCCAAGGAAGGTACCTCTCGTCCAGCTGCGTGGCCGCAGTGCGCCTGCAGAGCTTAGAGCTTGCCACGCATCTGCTCTCGCTGTTCGACAGGTAGCAGAAGGCAAGGCGCGCGTTTTCCCGCGTTTTCTCGACGACCAGAGCCGGTTGATGTGCATGTAAGCGTAGCATATGAAACAAGAATAGCACGAAGCATTGGTAGTCAGGTGCCAAAGTCGCAGTATGGCATCAGGTGGCGATCGTATGTTTCTGTGGCCACCACTGGTTTGCAGCAAAGTGAATACCGCTAACTGAGAACACTGTGTCGTAGCCCCAGTGGCGCAATTGGTTAGCGCACGGTACTTATAAGGCAGTAGCCGTGAGCAATGCCGGGGTTGTGAGTTCGAGCCTCACCTGGGGCATACTTTTATTTCTTAGCAGCTGTCTCTGACAGCAACAGGAGGCTAGGTTTGAGATGTATCAGCTATTTGAGTAACATAATTGTGCATTCGAGACGCTAGCTGCGTCTTCCTCGGTAGTATAGTGGTTAGTATCCCCGCCTGTCACGCGGGAGACCGGGGTTCGATTCCCCGCCGGGGAGGCACATCCGATTTTTAATTGCTGCTTTTTCACTCTCCGAACTTAGTGTAGGACGTTTGCGGCTACTTGCACCATATCTCTCGCACACAGGCACCTGTTTACATCGCATCCTCGGTAGTATAGTGGTTAGTATCGCCGCCGGTCACGCGGGAGACCGGGGTTCGATTCCCCCCCGGGGAGATGCGATTTTTATCTCACAAACCTGTTCGAGTGTTGCGCGTATGGGGGTCGTAAGAGCATTAACTTTGCGATCAAGGAGTGTAGTTGGTGCAAAATCTTAAAAAATGCTACATCTTAGGAAGTGGTTCTCGCATTCTTCACACTTCAGAATTACTGGGTTTGCTGTTAACGCTGAATCAAGGCACCCCAGCCGACGCTGTGGGCGTAATAATCGAGCTCGACACAGTCTGCAAAAGAAATAATTTTAGCAGAGCGTGGTTTCGATCCACGGACCTCTGGGTTATGGGCCCAGCACGCTTCCACTGCGCCACTCTGCTGGCTGGGGTTGCGCTGGCTCTTCGCCACGTGACGTGGGACACTTGGAAAGCGTTGTCTGCGTCGCTTTCACACGCCTGTACTTAATTGCGTATCATCTCCCACAGCTCTCAGCTTGACTTGTCTCGACTTTGCTCGACTGACGCTACGCTGACGCTTGCAGGCTGCGATATTTACCACGATTGACTCGACATGCAGCTGCGAGATGCACAGGAGTAACAAAGCACTCCACGATGCGTCGACATACGAAATCCACTGCCCAGCTACGCGTCGGCAACCAACAAAATGCCGACCCTGCCAGGATTCGAACCTGGAATCTTCTGATCCGTAGTCAGACGCGTTATCCGTTGCGCCACAGGGCCAGTGGCAGCATTTCTTTCTACGAGGCAAGTGCAATTGGCGAAGAAACGTGTTCTCCATGGCTGAGCAAGCTCCCAAGGAAGGTACCTCTCGTCCAGCTGCGTGGCCGCAGTGCGCCTGCAGAGCTTAGAGCTTGCCACGCATCTGCTCTCGCTGTTCGACAGGTAGCAGAAGGCAAGGCGCGCGTTTTCCCGCGTTTTCTCGACGACCAGAGCCGGTTGATGTGCATGTAAGCGTAGCATATGAAACAAGAATAGCACGAAGCATTGGTAGTCAGGTGCCAAAGTCGCAGTATGGCATCAGGTGGCGATCGTATGTTTCTGTGGCCACCACTGGTTTGCAGCAAAGTGAATACCGCTAACTGAGAACACTGTGTCGTAGCCCCAGTGGCGCAATTGGTTAGCGCACGGTACTTATAAGGCAGTAGCCGTGAGCAATGCCGGGGTAGTGAGTTCGAGCCTCACCTGGGGCATACTTTTATTTCTTAGCAGCTGTCTCTGACAGCAACAGGAGGCTAGGTTTGAGATGTATCAGCTATTTGAGTAACATAATTGTGCATTCGAGACGCTAGCTGCGTCTTCCTCGGTAGTATAGTGGTTAGTATCCCCGCCTGTCACGCGGGAGACCGGGGTTCGATTCCCCGCCGGGGAGGCACATCCGATTTTTAATTGCTGCTTTTTCACTCTCCGAACTTAGTGTAGGACGTTTGCGGCTACTTGCACCATATCTCTCGCACACAGGCACCTGTTTACATCGCATCCTCGGTAGTATAGTGGTTAGTATCGCCGCCGGTCACGCGGGAGACCGGGGTTCGATTCCCCGCCGGGGAGATGCGATTTTTATCTCACAAACCTGTTCGAGTGTTGCGCGTATGGGGGTCGTAAGAGCATTAACTTTGCGATCAAGGAGTGTAGTTGGTGCAAAATCTTAAAAAATGCTACATCTTAGGAAGTGGTTCTCGCATTCTTCACACTTCAGAATTACTGGGTTTGCTGTTAACGCTGAATCAAGGCACCCCAGCCGACGCTGTGGGCGTAATAATCGAGCTCGACACAGTCTGCAAAAGAAATAATTTTAGCAGAGCGTGGTTTCGATCCACGGACCTCTGGGTTATGGGCCCAGCACGCTTCCACTGCGCCACTCTGCTGGCTGGGGTTGCGCTGGCTCTTCGCCACGTGACGTGGGACACTTGGAAAGCGTTGTCTGCGTCGCTTTCACACGCCTGTACTTAATTGCGTATCATCTCCCACAGCTCTCAGCTTGACTTGTCTCGACTTTGCTCGACTGACGCTACGCTGACGCTTGCAGGCTGCGATATTTACCACGATTGACTCGACATGCAGCTGCGAGATGCACAGG
This sequence comes from Schistocerca serialis cubense, assembly GCF_023864345.2. Taxonomy (NCBI): domain Eukaryota; kingdom Metazoa; phylum Arthropoda; class Insecta; order Orthoptera; family Acrididae; genus Schistocerca; species Schistocerca serialis. The sequence goes on along the minus strand of NC_064646.1, from coordinate 445,106,563 downwards.
AGTAACAAAGCACTCCACGATGCGTCGACATACGAAATCCACTGCCCAGCTACGCGTCGGCAACCAACAAAATGCCGACCCTGCCAGGATTCGAACCTGGAATCTTCTGATCCGTAGTCAGACGCGTTATCCGTTGCGCCACAGGGCCAGTGGCAGCATTTCTTTCTACGAGGCAAGTGCAATTGGCGAAGAAACGTGTTCTCCATGGCTGAGCAAGCTCCCAAGGAAGGTACCTCTCGTCCAGCTGCGTGGCCGCAGTGCGCCTGCAGAGCTTAGAGCTTGCCACGCATCTGCTCTCGCTGTTCGACAGGTAGCAGAAGGCAAGGCGCGCGTTTTCCCGCGTTTTCTCGACGACCAGAGCCGGTTGATGTGCATGTAAGCGTAGCATATGAAACAAGAATAGCACGAAGCATTGGTAGTCAGGTGCCAAAGTCGCAGTATGGCATCAGGTGGCGATCGTATGTTTCTGTGGCCACCACTGGTTTGCAGCAAAGTGAATACCGCTAACTGAGAACACTGTGTCGTAGCCCCAGTGGCGCAATTGGTTAGCGCACGGTACTTATAAGGCAGTAGACGTGAGCAATGCCGGGGTTGTGAGTTCGAGCCTCACCTGGGGCATACTTTTATTTCTTAGCAGCTGTCTCTGACAGCAACAGGAGGCTAGGTTTGAGATGTATCAGCTATTTGAGTAACATAATTGTGCATTCGAGACGCTAGCTGCGTCTTCCTCGGTAGTATAGTGGTTAGTATCCCCGCCTGTCACGCGGGAGACCGGGGTTCGATTCCCCGCCGGGGAGGCACATCCGATTTTTAATTGCTGCTTTTTCACTCTCCGAACTTAGTGTAGGACGTTTGCGGCTACTTGCACCATATCTCTCGCACACAGGCACCTGTTTACATCGCATCCTCGGTAGTATAGTGGTTAGTATCGCCGCCGGTCACGCGGGAGACCGGGGTTCGATTCCCCGCCGGGGAGATGCGATTTTTATCTCACAAACCTGTTCGAGTGTTGCGCGTATGGGGGTCGTAAGAGCATTAACTTTGCGATCAAGGAGTGTAGTTGGTGCAAAATCTTAAAAAATGCTACATCTTAGGAAGTGGTTCTCGCATTCTTCACACTTCAGAATTACTGGGTTTGCTGTTAACGCTGAATCAAGGCACCCCAGCCGACGCTGTGGGCGTAATAATCGAGCTCGACACAGTCTGCAAAAGAAATAATTTTAGCAGAGCGTGGTTTCGATCCACGGACCTCTGGGTTATGGGCCCAGCACGCTTCCACTGCGCCACTCTGCTGGCTGGGGTTGCGCTGGCTCTTCGCCACGTGACGTGGGACACTTGGAAAGCGTTGTCTGCGTCGCTTTCACACGCCTGTACTTAATTGCGTATCATCTCCCACAGCTCTCAGCTTGACTTGTCTCGACTTTGCTCGACTGACGCTACGCTGACGCTTGCAGGCTGCGATATTTACCACGATTGACTCGACATGCAGCTGCGAGATGCACAGGAGTAACAAAGCACTCCACGATGCGTCGACATACGAAATCCACTGCCCAGCTACGCGTCGGCAACCAACAAAATGCCGACCCTGCCAGGATTCGAACCTGGAATCTTCTGATCCGTAGTCAGACGCGTTATCCGTTGCGCCACAGGGCCAGTGGCAGCATTTCTTTCTACGAGGCAAGTGCAATTGGCGAAGAAACGTGTTCTCCATGGCTGAGCAAGCTCCCAAGGAAGGTACCTCTCGTCCAGCTGCGTGGCCGCAGTGCGCCTGCAGAGCTTAGAGCTTGCCACGCATCTGCTCTCGCTGTTCGACAGGTAGCAGAAGGCAAGGCGCGCGTTTTCCCGCGTTTTCTCGACGACCAGAGCCGGTTGATGTGCATGTAAGCGTAGCATATGAAACAAGAATAGCACGAAGCATTGGTAGTCAGGTGCCAAAGTCGCAGTATGGCATCAGGTGGCGATCGTATGTTTCTGTGGCCACCACTGGTTTGCAGCAAAGTGAATACCGCTAACTGAGAACACTGTGTCGTAGCCCCAGTGGCGCAATTGGTTAGCGCACGGTACTTATAAGGCAGTAGACGTGAGCAATGCCGGGGTTGTGAGTTCGAGCCTCACCTGGGGCATACTTTTATTTCTTAGCAGCTGTCTCTGACAGCAACAGGAGGCTAGGTTTGAGATGTATCAGCTATTTGAGTAACATAATTGTGCATTCGAGACGCTAGCTGCGTCTTCCTCGGTAGTATAGTGGTTAGTATCCCCGCCTGTCACGCGGGAGACCGGGGTTCGATTCCCCGCCGGGGAGGCACATCCGATTTTTAATTGCTGCTTTTTCACTCTCCGAACTTAGTGTAGGACGTTTGCGGCTACTTGCACCATATCTCTCGCACACAGGCACCTGTTTACATCGCATCCTCGGTAGTATAGTGGTTAGTATCGCCGCCGGTCACGCGGGAGACCGGGGTTCGATTCCCCGCCGGGGAGATGCGATTTTTATCTCACAAACCTGTTCGAGTGTTGCGCGTATGGGGGTCGTAAGAGCATTAACTTTGCGATCAAGGAGTGTAGTTGGTGCAAAATCTTAAAAAATGCTACATCTTAGGAAGTGGTTCTCGCATTCTTCACACTTCAGAATTACTGGGTTTGCTGTTAACGCTGAATCAAGGCACCCCAGCCGACGCTGTGGGCGTAATAATCGAGCTCGACACAGTCTGCAAAAGAAATAATTTTAGCAGAGCGTGGTTTCGATCCACGGACCTCTGGGTTATGGGCCCAGCACGCTTCCACTGCGCCACTCTGCTGGCTGGGGTTGCGCTGGCTCTTCGCCACGTGACGTGGGACACTTGGAAAGCGTTGTCTGCGTCGCTTTCACACGCCTGTACTTAATTGCGTATCATCTCCCACAGCTCTCAGCTTGACTTGTCTCGACTTTGCTCGACTGACGCTACGCTGACGCTTGCAGGCTGCGATATTTACCACGATTGACTCGACATGCAGCTGCGAGATGCACAGGAGTAACAAAGCACTCCACGATGCGTCGACATACGAAATCCACTGCCCAGCTACGCGTCGGCAACCAACAAAATGCCGACCCTGCCAGGATTCGAACCTGGAATCTTCTGATCCGTAGTCAGACGCGTTATCCGTTGCGCCACAGGGCCAGTGGCAGCATTTCTTTCTACGAGGCAAGTGCAATTGGCGAAGAAACGTGTTCTCCATGGCTGAGCAAGCTCCCAAGGAAGGTACCTCTCGTCCAGCTGCGTGGCCGCAGTGCGCCTGCAGAGCTTAGAGCTTGCCACGCATCTGCTCTCGCTGTTCGACAGGTAGCAGAAGGCAAGGCGCGCGTTTTCCCGCGTTTTCTCGACGACCAGAGCCGGTTGATGTGCATGTAAGCGTAGCATATGAAACAAGAATAGCACGAAGCATTGGTAGTCAGGTGCCAAAGTCGCAGTATGGCATCAGGTGGCGATCGTATGTTTCTGTGGCCACCACTGGTTTGCAGCAAAGTGAATACCGCTAACTGAGAACACTGTGTCGTAGCCCCAGTGGCGCAATTGGTTAGCGCACGGTACTTATAAGGCAGTAGACGTGAGCAATGCCGGGGTTGTGAGTTCGAGCCTCACCTGGGGCATACTTTTATTTCTTAGCAGCTGTCTCTGACAGCAACAGGAGGCTAGGTTTGAGATGTATCAGCTATTTGAGTAACATAATTGTGCATTCGAGACGCTAGCTGCGTCTTCCTCGGTAGTATAGTGGTTAGTATCCCCGCCTGTCACGCGGGAGACCGGGGTTCGATTCCCCGCCGGGGAGGCACATCCGATTTTTAATTGCTGCTTTTTCACTCTCCGAACTTAGTGTAGGACGTTTGCGGCTACTTGCACCATATCTCTCGCACACAGGCACCTGTTTACATCGCATCCTCGGTAGTATAGTGGTTAGTATCGCCGCCGGTCACGCGGGAGACCGGGGTTCGATTCCCCGCCGGGGAGATGCGATTTTTATCTCACAAACCTGTTCGAGTGTTGCGCGTATGGGGGTCGTAAGAGCATTAACTTTGCGATCAAGGAGTGTAGTTGGTGCAAAATCTTAAAAAATGCTACATCTTAGGAAGTGGTTCTCGCATTCTTCACACTTCAGAATTACTGGGTTTGCTGTTAACGCTGAATCAAGGCACCCCAGCCGACGCTGTGGGCGTAATAATCGAGCTCGACACAGTCTGCAAAAGAAATAATTTTAGCAGAGCGTGGTTTCGATCCACGGACCTCTGGGTTATGGGCCCAGCACGCTTCCACTGCGCCACTCTGCTGGCTGGGGTTGCGCTGGCTCTTCGCCACGTGACGTGGGACACTTGGAAAGCGTTGTCTGCGTCGCTTTCACACGCCTGTACTTAATTGCGTATCATCTCCCACAGCTCTCAGCTTGACTTGTCTCGACTTTGCTCGACTGACGCTACGCTGACGCTTGCAGGCTGCGATATTTACCACGATTGACTCGACATGCAGCTGCGAGATGCACAGGAGTAACAAAGCACTCCACGATGCGTCGACATACGAAATCCACTGCCCAGCTACGCGTCGGCAACCAACAAAATGCCGACCCTGCCAGGATTCGAACCTGGAATCTTCTGATCCGTAGTCAGACGCGTTATCCGTTGCGCCACAGGGCCAGTGGCAGCATTTCTTTCTACGAGGCAAGTGCAATTGGCGAAGAAACGTGTTCTCCATGGCTGAGCAAGCTCCCAAGGAAGGTACCTCTCGTCCAGCTGCGTGGCCGCAGTGCGCCTGCAGAGCTTAGAGCTTGCCACGCATCTGCTCTCGCTGTTCGACAGGTAGCAGAAGGCAAGGCGCGCGTTTTCCCGCGTTTTCTCGACGACCAGAGCCGGTTGATGTGCATGTAAGCGTAGCATATGAAACAAGAATAGCACGAAGCATTGGTAGTCAGGTGCCAAAGTCGCAGTATGGCATCAGGTGGCGATCGTATGTTTCTGTGGCCACCACTGGTTTGCAGCAAAGTGAATACCGCTAACTGAGAACACTGTGTCGTAGCCCCAGTGGCGCAATTGGTTAGCGCACGGTACTTATAAGGCAGTAGACGTGAGCAATGCCGGGGTTGTGAGTTCGAGCCTCACCTGGGGCATACTTTTATTTCTTAGCAGCTGTCTCTGACAGCAACAGGAGGCTAGGTTTGAGATGTATCAGCTATTTGAGTAACATAATTGTGCATTCGAGACGCTAGCTGCGTCTTCCTCGGTAGTATAGTGGTTAGTATCCCCGCCTGTCACGCGGGAGACCGGGGTTCGATTCCCCGCCGGGGAGGCACATCCGATTTTTAATTGCTGCTTTTTCACTCTCCGAACTTAGTGTAGGACGTTTGCGGCTACTTGCACCATATCTCTCGCACACAGGCACCTGTTTACATCGCATCCTCGGTAGTATAGTGGTTAGTATCGCCGCCGGTCACGCGGGAGACCGGGGTTCGATTCCCCGCCGGGGAGATGCGATTTTTATCTCACAAACCTGTTCGAGTGTTGCGCGTATGGGGGTCGTAAGAGCATTAACTTTGCGATCAAGGAGTGTAGTTGGTGCAAAATCTTAAAAAATGCTACATCTTAGGAAGTGGTTCTCGCATTCTTCACACTTCAGAATTACTGGGTTTGCTGTTAACGCTGAATCAAGGCACCCCAGCCGACGCTGTGGGCGTAATAATCGAGCTCGACACAGTCTGCAAAAGAAATAATTTTAGCAGAGCGTGGTTTCGATCCACGGACCTCTGGGTTATGGGCCCAGCACGCTTCCACTGCGCCACTCTGCTGGCTGGGGTTGCGCTGGCTCTTCGCCACGTGACGTGGGACACTTGGAAAGCGTTGTCTGCGTCGCTTTCACACGCCTGTACTTAATTGCGTATCATCTCCCACAGCTCTCAGCTTGACTTGTCTCGACTTTGCTCGACTGACGCTACGCTGACGCTTGCAGGCTGCGATATTTACCACGATTGACTCGACATGCAGCTGCGAGATGCACAGGAGTAACAAAGCACTCCACGATGCGTCGACATACGAAATCCACTGCCCAGCTACGCGTCGGCAACCAACAAAATGCCGACCCTGCCAGGATTCGAACCTGGAATCTTCTGATCCGTAGTCAGACGCGTTATCCGTTGCGCCACAGGGCCAGTGGCAGCATTTCTTTCTACGAGGCAAGTGCAATTGGCGAAGAAACGTGTTCTCCATGGCTGAGCAAGCTCCCAAGGAAGGTACCTCTCGTCCAGCTGCGTGGCCGCAGTGCGCCTGCAGAGCTTAGAGCTTGCCACGCATCTGCTCTCGCTGTTCGACAGGTAGCAGAAGGCAAGGCGCGCGTTTTCCCGCGTTTTCTCGACGACCAGAGCCGGTTGATGTGCATGTAAGCGTAGCATATGAAACAAGAATAGCACGAAGCATTGGTAGTCAGGTGCCAAAGTCGCAGTATGGCATCAGGTGGCGATCGTATGTTTCTGTGGCCACCACTGGTTTGCAGCAAAGTGAATACCGCTAACTGAGAACACTGTGTCGTAGCCCCAGTGGCGCAATTGGTTAGCGCACGGTACTTATAAGGCAGTAGACGTGAGCAATGCCGGGGTTGTGAGTTCGAGCCTCACCTGGGGCATACTTTTATTTCTTAGCAGCTGTCTCTGACAGCAACAGGAGGCTAGGTTTGAGATGTATCAGCTATTTGAGTAACATAATTGTGCATTCGAGACGCTAGCTGCGTCTTCCTCGGTAGTATAGTGGTTAGTATCCCCGCCTGTCACGCGGGAGACCGGGGTTCGATTCCCCGCCGGGGAGGCACATCCGATTTTTAATTGCTGCTTTTTCACTCTCCGAACTTAGTGTAGGACGTTTGCGGCTACTTGCACCATATCTCTCGCACACAGGCACCTGTTTACATCGCATCCTCGGTAGTATAGTGGTTAGTATCGCCGCCGGTCACGCGGGAGACCGGGGTTCGATTCCCCGCCGGGGAGATGCGATTTTTATCTCACAAACCTGTTCGAGTGTTGCGCGTATGGGGGTCGTAAGAGCATTAACTTTGCGATCAAGGAGTGTAGTTGGTGCAAAATCTTAAAAAATGCTACATCTTAGGAAGTGGTTCTCGCATTCTTCACACTTCAGAATTACTGGGTTTGCTGTTAACGCTGAATCAAGGCACCCCAGCCGACGCTGTGGGCGTAATAATCGAGCTCGACACAGTCTGCAAAAGAAATAATTTTAGCAGAGCGTGGTTTCGATCCACGGACCTCTGGGTTATGGGCCCAGCACGCTTCCACTGCGCCACTCTGCTGGCTGGGGTTGCGCTGGCTCTTCGCCACGTGACGTGGGACACTTGGAAAGCGTTGTCTGCGTCGCTTTCACACGCCTGTACTTAATTGCGTATCATCTCCCACAGCTCTCAGCTTGACTTGTCTCGACTTTGCTCGACTGACGCTACGCTGACGCTTGCAGGCTGCGATATTTACCACGATTGACTCGACATGCAGCTGCGAGATGCACAGGAGTAACAAAGCACTCCACGATGCGTCGACATACGAAATCCACTGCCCAGCTACGCGTCGGCAACCAACAAAATGCCGACCCTGCCAGGATTCGAACCTGGAATCTTCTGATCCGTAGTCAGACGCGTTATCCGTTGCGCCACAGGGCCAGTGGCAGCATTTCTTTCTACGAGGCAAGTGCAATTGGCGAAGAAACGTGTTCTCCATGGCTGAGCAAGCTCCCAAGGAAGGTACCTCTCGTCCAGCTGCGTGGCCGCAGTGCGCCTGCAGAGCTTAGAGCTTGCCACGCATCTGCTCTCGCTGTTCGACAGGTAGCAGAAGGCAAGGCGCGCGTTTTCCCGCGTTTTCTCGACGACCAGAGCCGGTTGATGTGCATGTAAGCGTAGCATATGAAACAAGAATAGCACGAAGCATTGGTAGTCAGGTGCCAAAGTCGCAGTATGGCATCAGGTGGCGATCGTATGTTTCTGTGGCCACCACTGGTTTGCAGCAAAGTGAATACCGCTAACTGAGAACACTGTGTCGTAGCCCCAGTGGCGCAATTGGTTAGCGCACGGTACTTATAAGGCAGTAGCCGTGAGCAATGCCGGGGTTGTGAGTTCGAGCCTCACCTGGGGCATACTTTTATTTCTTAGCAGCTGTCTCTGACAGCAACAGGAGGCTAGGTTTGAGATGTATCAGCTATTTGAGTAACATAATTGTGCATTCGAGACGCTAGCTGCGTCTTCCTCGGTAGTATAGTGGTTAGTATCCCCGCCTGTCACGCGGGAGACCGGGGTTCGATTCCCCGCCGGGGAGGCACATCCGATTTTTAATTGCTGCTTTTTCACTCTCCGAACTTAGTGTAGGACGTTTGCGGCTACTTGCACCATATCTCTCGCACACAGGCACCTGTTTACATCGCATCCTCGGTAGTATAGTGGTTAGTATCGCCGCCGGTCACGCGGGAGACCGGGGTTCGATTCCCCGCCGGGGAGATGCGATTTTTATCTCACAAACCTGTTCGAGTGTTGCGCGTATGGGGGTCGTAAGAGCATTAACTTTGCGATCAAGGAGTGTAGTTGGTGCAAAATCTTAAAAAATGCTACATCTTAGGAAGTGGTTCTCGCATTCTTCACACTTCAGAATTACTGGGTTTGCTGTTAACGCTGAATCAAGGCACCCCAGCCGACGCTGTGGGCGTAATAATCGAGCTCGACACAGTCTGCAAAAGAAATAATTTTAGCAGAGCGTGGTTTCGATCCACGGACCTCTGGGTTATGGGCCCAGCACGCTTCCACTGCGCCACTCTGCTGGCTGGGGTTGCGCTGGCTCTTCGCCACGTGACGTGGGACACTTGGAAAGCGTTGTCTGCGTCGCTTTCACACGCCTGTACTTAATTGCGTATCATCTCCCACAGCTCTCAGCTTGACTTGTCTCGACTTTGCTCGACTGACGCTACGCTGACGCTTGCAGGCTGCGATATTTACCACGATTGACTCGACATGCAGCTGCGAGATGCACAGGAGTAACAAAGCACTCCACGATGCGTCGACATACGAAATCCACTGCCCAGCTACGCGTCGGCAACCAACAAAATGCCGACCCTGCCAGGATTCGAACCTGGAATCTTCTGATCCGTAGTCAGACGCGTTATCCGTTGCGCCACAGGGCCAGTGGCAGCATTTCTTTCTACGAGGCAAGTGCAATTGGCGAAGAAACGTGTTCTCCATGGCTGAGCAAGCTCCCAAGGAAGGTACCTCTCGTCCAGCTGCGTGGCCGCAGTGCGCCTGCAGAGCTTAGAGCTTGCCACGCATCTGCTCTCGCTGTTCGACAGGTAGCAGAAGGCAAGGCGCGCGTTTTCCCGCGTTTTCTCGACGACCAGAGCCGGTTGATGTGCATGTAAGCGTAGCATATGAAACAAGAATAGCACGAAGCATTGGTAGTCAGGTGCCAAAGTCGCAGTATGGCATCAGGTGGCGATCGTATGTTTCTGTGGCCACCACTGGTTTGCAGCAAAGTGAATACCGCTAACTGAGAACACTGTGTCGTAGCCCCAGTGGCGCAATTGGTTAGCGCACGGTACTTATAAGGCAGTAGACGTGAGCAATGCCGGGGTTGTGAGTTCGAGCCTCACCTGGGGCATACTTTTATTTCTTAGCAGCTGTCTCTGACAGCAACAGGAGGCTAGGTTTGAGATGTATCAGCTATTTGAGTAACATAATTGTGCATTCGAGACGCTAGCTGCGTCTTCCTCGGTAGTATAGTGGTTAGTATCCCCGCCTGTCACGCGGGAGACCGGGGTTCGATTCCCCGCCGGGGAGGCACATCCGATTTTTAATTGCTGCTTTTTCACTCTCCGAACTTAGTGTAGGACGTTTGCGGCTACTTGCACCATATCTCTCGCACACAGGCACCTGTTTACATCGCATCCTCGGTAGTATAGTGGTTAGTATCGCCGCCGGTCACGCGGGAGACCGGGGTTCGATTCCCCGCCGGGGAGATGCGATTTTTATCTCACAAACCTGTTCGAGTGTTGCGCGTATGGGGGTCGTAAGAGCATTAACTTTGCGATCAAGGAGTGTAGTTGGTGCAAAATCTTAAAAAATGCTACATCTTAGGAAGTGGTTCTCGCATTCTTCACACTTCAGAATTACTGGGTTTGCTGTTAACGCTGAATCAAGGCACCCCAGCCGACGCTGTGGGCGTAATAATCGAGCTCGACACAGTCTGCAAAAGAAATAATTTTAGCAGAGCGTGGTTTCGATCCACGGACCTCTGGGTTATGGGCCCAGCACGCTTCCACTGCGCCACTCTGCTGGCTGGGGTTGCGCTGGCTCTTCGCCACGTGACGTGGGACACTTGGAAAGCGTTGTCTGCGTCGCTTTCACACGCCTGTACTTAATTGCGTATCATCTCCCACAGCTCTCAGCTTGACTTGTCTCGACTTTGCTCGACTGACGCTACGCTGACGCTTGCAGGCTGCGATATTTACCACGATTGACTCGACATGCAGCTGCGAGATGCACAGGAGTAACAAAGCACTCCACGATGCGTCGACATACGAAATCCACTGCCCAGCTACGCGTCGGCAACCAACAAAATGCCGACCCTGCCAGGATTCGAACCTGGAATCTTCTGATCCGTAGTCAGACGCGTTATCCGTTGCGCCACAGGGCCAGTGGCAGCATTTCTTTCTACGAGGCAAGTGCAATTGGCGAAGAAACGTGTTCTCCATGGCTGAGCAAGCTCCCAAGGAAGGTACCTCTCGTCCAGCTGCGTGGCCGCAGTGCGCCTGCAGAGCTTAGAGCTTGCCACGCATCTGCTCTCGCTGTTCGACAGGTAGCAGAAGGCAAGGCGCGCGTTTTCCCGCGTTTTCTCGACGACCAGAGCCGGTTGATGTGCATGTAAGCGTAGCATATGAAACAAGAATAGCACGAAGCATTGGTAGTCAGGTGCCAAAGTCGCAGTATGGCATCAGGTGGCGATCGTATGTTTCTGTGGCCACCACTGGTTTGCAGCAAAGTGAATACCGCTAACTGAGAACACTGTGTCGTAGCCCCAGTGGCGCAATTGGTTAGCGCACGGTACTTATAAGGCAGTAGCCGTGAGCAATGCCGGCGTTGTGAGTTCGAGCCTCACCTGGGGCATACTTTTATTTCTTAGCAGCTGTCTCTGACAGCAACAGGAGGCTAGGTTTGAGATGTATCAGCTATTTGAGTAACATAATTGTGCATTCGAGACGCTAGCTGCGTCTTCCTCGGTAGTATAGTGGTTAGTATCCCCGCCTGTCACGCGGGAGACCGGGGTTCGATTCCCCGCCGGGGAGGCACATCCGATTTTTAATTGCTGCTTTTTCACTCTCCGAACTTAGTGTAGGACGTTTGCGGCTACTTGCACCATATCTCTCGCACACAGGCACCTGTTTACAACGCATCCTCGGTAGTACAGTGGTTAGTATCGCCGCCGGTCACGCGGGAGACCGGGGTTCGATTCCCCGCCGGGGAGATGCGATTTTTATCTCACAAACCTGTTCGAGTGTTGCGCGTATGGGGGTCGTAAGAGCATTAACTTTGCGATCAAGGAGTGTAGTTGGTGCAAAATCTTAAAAAATGCTACATCTTAGGAAGTGGTTCTCGCATTCTTCACACTTCAGAATTACTGGGTTTGCTGTTAACGCTGAATCAAGGCACCCCAGCCGACGCTGTGGGCGTAATAATCGAGCTCGACACAGTCTGCAAAAGAAATAATTTTAGCAGAGCGTGGTTTCGATCCACGGACCTCTGGGTTATGGGCCCAGCACGCTTCCACTGCGCCACTCTGCTGGCTGGGGTTGCGCTGGCTCTTCGCCACGTGACGTGGGACACTTGGAAAGCGTTGTCTGCGTCGCTTTCACACGCCTGTACTTAATTGCGTATCATCTCCCACAGCTCTCAGCTTGACTTGTCTCGACTTTGCTCGACTGACGCTACGCTGACGCTTGCAGGCTGCGATATTTACCACGATTGACTCGACATGCAGCTGCGAGATGCACAGGAGTAACAAAGCACTCCACGATGCGTCGACATACGAAATCCACTGCCCAGCTACGCGTCGGCAACCAACAAAATGCCGACCCTGCCAGGATTCGAACCTGGAATCTTCTGATCCGTAGTCAGACGCGTTATCCGTTGCGCCACAGGGCCAGTGGCAGCATTTCTTTCTACGAGGCAAGTGCAATTGGCGAAGAAACGTGTTCTCCATGGCTGAGCAAGCTCCCAAGGAAGGTACCTCTCGTCCAGCTGCGTGGCCGCAGTGCGCCTGCAGAGCTTAGAGCTTGCCACGCATCTGCTCTCGCTGTTCGACAGGTAGCAGAAGGCAAGGCGCGCGTTTTCCCGCGTTTTCTCGACGACCAGAGCCGGTTGATGTGCATGTAAGCGTAGCATATGAAACAAGAATAGCACGAAGCATTGGTAGTCAGGTGCCAAAGTCGCAGTATGGCATCAGGTGGCGATCGTATGTTTCTGTGGCCACCACTGGTTTGCAGCAAAGTGAATACCGCTAACTGAGAACTCTGTGTCGTAGCCCCAGTGGCGCAATTGGTTAGCGCACGGTACTTATAAGGCAGTAGCCGTGAGCAATGCCGGGGTTGTGAGTTCGAGCCTCACCTGGGGCATACTTTTATTTCTTAGCAGCTGTCTCTGACAGCAACAGGAGGCTAGGTTTGAGATGTATCAGCTATTTGAGTAACATAATTGTGCATTCGAGACGCTAGCTGCGTCTTCCTCGGTAGTATAGTGGTTAGTATCCCCGCCTGTCACGCGGGAGACCGGGGTTCGATTCCCCGCCGGGGAGGCACATCCGATTTTTAATTGCTGCTTTTTCACTCTCCGAACTTAGTGTAGGACGTTTGCGGCTACTTGCACCATATCTCTCGCACACAGGCACCTGTTTACATCGCATCCTCGGTAGTATAGTGGTTAGTATCGCCGCCGGTCACGCGGGAGACCGGGGTTCGATTCCCCGCCGGGGAGATGCGATTTTTATCTCACAAACCTGTTCGAGTGTTGCGCGTATGGGGGTCGTAAGAGCATTAACTTTGCGATCAAGGAGTGTAGTTGGTGCAAAATCTTAAAAAATGCTACATCTTAGGAAGTGGTTCTCGCATTCTTCACACTTCAGAATTACTGGGTTTGCTGTTAACGCTGAATCAAGGCACCCCAGCCGACGCTGTGGGCGTAATAATCGAGCTCGACACAGTCTGCAAAAGAAATAATTTTAGCAGAGCGTGGTTTCGATCCACGGACCTCTGGGTTATGGGCCCAGCACGCTTCCACTGCGCCACTCTGCTGGCTGGGGTTGCGCTGGCTCTTCGCCACGTGACGTGGGACACTTGGAAAGCGTTGTCTGCGTCGCTTTCACACGCCTGTACTTAATTGCGTATCATCTCCCACAGCTCTCAGCTTGACTTGTCTCGACTTTGCTCGACTGACGCTACGCTGACGCTTGCAGGCTGCGATATTTACCACGATTGACTCGACATGCAGCTGCGAGATGCACAGGAGTAACAAAGCACTCCACGATGCGTCGACATACGAAATCCACTGCCCAGCTACGCGTCGGCAACCAACAAAATGCCGACCCTGCCAGGATTCGAACCTGGAATCTTCTGATCCGTAGTCAGACGCGTTATCCGTTGCGCCACAGGGCCAGTGGCAGCATTTCTTTCTACGAGGCAAGTGCAATTGGCGAAGAAACGTGTTCTCCATGGCTGAGCAAGCTCCCAAGGAAGGTACCTCTCGTCCAGCTGCGTGGCCGCAGTGCGCCTGCAGAGCTTAGAGCTTGCCACGCATCTGCTCTCGCTGTTCGACAGGTAGCAGAAGGCAAGGCGCGCGTTTTCCCGCGTTTTCTCGACGACCAGAGCCGGTTGATGTGCATGTAAGCGTAGCATATGAAACAAGAATAGCACGAAGCATTGGTAGTCAGGTGCCAAAGTCGCAGTATGGCATCAGGTGGCGATCGTATGTTTCTGTGGCCACCACTGGTTTGCAGCAAAGTGAATACCGCTAACTGAGAACACTGTGTCGTAGCCCCAGTGGCGCAATTGGTTAGCGCACGGTACTTATAAGGCAGTAGCCGTGAGCAATGCCGGGGTTGTGAGTTCGAGCCTCACCTGGGGCATACTTTTATTTCTTAGCAGCTGTCTCTGACAGCAACAGGAGGCTAGGTTTGAGATGTATCAGCTATTTGAGTAACATAATTGTGCATTCGAGACGCTAGCTGCGTCTTCCTCGGTAGTATAGTGGTTAGTATCCCCGCCTGTCACGCGGGAGACCGGGGTTCGATTCCCCGCCGGGGAGGCACATCCGATTTTTAATTGCTGCTTTTTCACTCTCCGAACTTAGTGTAGGACGTTTGCGGCTACTTGCACCATATCTCTCGCACACAGGCACCTGTTTACATCGCATCCTCGGTAGTATAGTGGTTAGTATCGCCGCCGGTCACGCGGGAGACCGGGGTTCGATTCCCCGCCGGGGAGATGCGATTTTTATCTCACAAACCTGTTCGAGTGTTGCGCGTATGGGGGTCGTAAGAGCATTAACTTTGCGATCAAGGAGTGTAGTTGGTGCAAAATCTTAAAAAATGCTACATCTTAGGAAGTGGTTCTCGCATTCTTCACACTTCAGAATTACTGGGTTTGCTGTTAACGCTGAATCAAGGCACCCCAGCCGACGCTGTGGGCGTAATAATCGAGCTCGACACAGTCTGCAAAAGAAATAATTTTAGCAGAGCGTGGTTTCGATCCACGGACCTCTGGGTTATGGGCCCAGCAAGCTTCCACTGCGCCACTCTGCTGGCTGGGGTTGCGCTGGCTCTTCGCCACGTGACGTGGGACACTTGGAAAGCGTTGTCTGCGTCGCTTTCACACGCCTGTACTTAATTGCGTATCATCTCCCACAGCTCTCAGCTTGACTTGTCTCGACTTTGCTCGACTGACGCTACGCTGACGCTTGCAGGCTGCGATATTTACCACGATTGACTCGACATGCAGCTGCGAGATGCACAGGAGTAACAAAGCACTCCACGATGCGTCGACATACGAAATCCACTGCCCAGCTACGCGTCGGCAACCAACAAAATGCCGACCCTGCCAGGATTCGAACCTGGAATCTTCTGATCCGTAGTCAGACGCGTTATCCGTTGCGCCACAGGGCCAGTGGCAGCATTTCTTTCTACGAGGCAAGTGCAATTGGCGAAGAAACGTGTTCTCCATGGCTGAGCAAGCTCCCAAGGAAGGTACCTCTCGTCCAGCTGCGTGGCCGCAGTGCGCCTGCAGAGCTTAGAGCTTGCCACGCATCTGCTCTCGCTGTTCGACAGGTAGCAGAAGGCAAGGCGCGCGTTTTCCCGCGTTTTCTCGACGACCAGAGCCGGTTGATGTGCATGTAAGCGTAGCATATGAAACAAGAATAGCACGAAGCATTGGTAGTCAGGTGCCAAAGTCGCAGTATGGCATCAGGTGGCGATCGTATGTTTCTGTGGCCACCACTGGTTTGCAGCAAAGTGAATACCGCTAACTGAGAACTCTGTGTCGTAGCCCCAGTGGCGCAATTGGTTAGCGCACGGTACTTATAAGGCAGTAGCCGTGAGCAATGCCGGGGTTGTGAGTTCGAGCCTCACCTGGGGCATACTTTTATTTCTTAGCAGCTGTCTCTGACAGCAACAGGAGGCTAGGTTTGAGATGTATCAGCTATTTGAGTAACATAATTGTGCATTCGAGACGCTAGCTGCGTCTTCCTCGGTAGTATAGTGGTTAGTATCCCCGCCTGTCACGCGGGAGACCGGGGTTCGATTCCCCGCCGGGGAGGCACATCCGATTTTTAATTGCTGCTTTTTCACTCTCCGAACTTAGTGTAGGACGTTTGCGGCTACTTGCACCATATCTCTCGCACACATGCACCTGTTTACATCGCATCCTCGGTAGTATAGTGGTTAGTATCGCCGCCGGTCACGCGGGAGACCGGGGTTCGATTCCCCGCCGGGGAGATGCGATTTTTATCTCACAAACCTGTTCGAGTGTTGCGCGTATGGGGGTCGTAAGAGCATTAACTTTGCGATCAAGGAGTGTAGTTGGTGCAAAATCTTAAAAAATGCTACATCTTAGGAAGTGGTTCTCGCATTCTTCACACTTCAGAATTACTGGGTTTGCTGTTAACGCTGAATCAAGGCACCCCAGCCGACGCTGTGGGCGTAATAATCGAGCTCGACACAGTCTGCAAAAGAAATAATTTTAGCAGAGCGTGGTTTCGATCCACGGACCTCTGGGTTATGGGCCCAGCAAGCTTCCACTGCGCCACTCTGCTGGCTGGGGTTGCGCTGGCTCTTCGCCACGTGACGTGGGACACTTGGAAAGCGTTGTCTGCGTCGCTTTCACACGCCTGTACTTAATTGCGTATCATCTCCCACAGCTCTCAGCTTGACTTGTCTCGACTTTGCTCGACTGACGCTACGCTGACGCTTGCAGGCTGCGATATTTACCACGATTGACTCGACATGCAGCTGCGAGATGCACAGGAGTAACAAAGCACTCCACGATGCGTCGACATACGAAATCCACTGCCCAGCTACGCGTCGGCAACCAACAAAATGCCGACCCTGCCAGGATTCGAACCTGGAATCTTCTGATCCGTAGTCAGACGCGTTATCCGTTGCGCCACAGGGCCAGTGGCAGCATTTCTTTCTACGAGGCAAGTGCAATTGGCGAAGAAACGTGTTCTCCATGGCTGAGCAAGCTCCCAAGGAAGGTACCTCTCGTCCAGCTGCGTGGCCGCAGTGCGCCTGCAGAGCTTAGAGCTTGCCACGCATCTGCTCTCGCTGTTCGACAGGTAGCAGAAGGCAAGGCGCGCGTTTTCCCGCGTTTTCTCGACGACCAGAGCCGGTTGATGTGCATGTAAGCGTAGCATATGAAACAAGAATAGCACGAAGCATTGGTAGTCAGGTGCCAAAGTCGCAGTATGGCATCAGGTGGCGATCGTATGTTTCTGTGGCCACCACTGGTTTGCAGCAAAGTGAATACCGCTAACTGAGAACACTGTGTCGTAGCCCCAGTGGCGCAATTGGTTAGCGCACGGTACTTATAAGGCAGTAGCCGTGAGCAATGCCGGGGTTGTGAGTTCGAGCCTCACCTGGGGCATACTTTTATTTCTTAGCAGCTGTCTCTGACAGCAACAGGAGGCTAGGTTTGAGATGTATCAGCTATTTGAGTAACATAATTGTGCATTCGAGACGCTAGCTGCGTCTTCCTCGGTAGTATAGTGGTTAGTATCCCCGCCTGTCACGCGGGAGACCGGGGTTCGATTCCCCGCCGGGGAGGCACATCCGATTTTTAATTGCTGCTTTTTCACTCTCCGAACTTAGTGTAGGACGTTTGCGGCTACTTGCACCATATCTCTCGCACACAGGCACCTGTTTACATCGCATCCTCGGTAGTATAGTGGTTAGTATCGCCGCCGGTCACGCGGGAGACCGGGGTTCGATTCCCCGCCGGGGAGATGCGATTTTTATCTCACAAACCTGTTCGAGTGTTGCGCGTATGGGGGTCGTAAGAGCATTAACTTTGCGATCAAGGAGTGTAGTTGGTGCAAAATCTTAAAAAATGCTACATCTTAGGAAGTGGTTCTCGCATTCTTCACACTTCAGAATTACTGGGTTTGCTGTTAACGCTGAATCAAGGCACCCCAGCCGACGCTGTGGGCGTAATAATCGAGCTCGACACAGTCTGCAAAAGAAATAATTTTAGCAGAGCGTGGTTTCGATCCACGGACCTCTGGGTTATGGGCCCAGCAAGCTTCCACTGCGCCACTCTGCTGGCTGGGGTTGCGCTGGCTCTTCGCCACGTGACGTGGGACACTTGGAAAGCGTTGTCTGCGTCGCTTTCACACGCCTGTACTTAATTGCGTATCATCTCCCACAGCTCTCAGCTTGACTTGTCTCGACTTTGCTCGACTGACGCTACGCTGACGCTTGCAGGCTGCGATATTTACCACGATTGACTCGACATGCAGCTGCGAGATGCACAGGAGTAACAAAGCACTCCACGATGCGTCGACATACGAAATCCACTGCCCAGCTACGCGTCGGCAACCAACAAAATGCCGACCCTGCCAGGATTCGAACCTGGAATCTTCTGATCCGTAGTCAGACGCGTTATCCGTTGCGCCACAGGGCCAGTGGCAGCATTTCTTTCTACGAGGCAAGTGCAATTGGCGAAGAAACGTGTTCTCCATGGCTGAGCAAGCTCCCAAGGAAGGTACCTCTCGTCCAGCTGCGTGGCCGCAGTGCGCCTGCAGAGCTTAGAGCTTGCCACGCATCTGCTCTCGCTGTTCGACAGGTAGCAGAAGGCAAGGCGCGCGTTTTCCCGCGTTTTCTCGACGACCAGAGCCGGTTGATGTGCATGTAAGCGTAGCATATGAAACAAGAATAGCACGAAGCATTGGTAGTCAGGTGCCAAAGTCGCAGTATGGCATCAGGTGGCGATCGTATGTTTCTGTGGCCACCACTGGTTTGCAGCAAAGTGAATACCGCTAACTGAGAACTCTGTGTCGTAGCCCCAGTGGCGCAATTGGTTAGCGCACGGTACTTATAAGGCAGTAGCCGTGAGCAATGCCGGGGTTGTGAGTTCGAGCCTCACCTGGGGCATACTTTTATTTCTTAGCAGCTGTCTCTGACAGCAACAGGAGGCTAGGTTTGAGATGTATCAGCTATTTGAGTAACATAATTGTGCATTCGAGACGCTAGCTGCGTCTTCCTCGGTAGTATAGTGGTTAGTATCCCCGCCTGTCACGCGGGAGACCGGGGTTCGATTCCCCGCCGGGGAGGCACATCCGATTTTTAATTGCTGCTTTTTCACTCTCCGAACTTAGTGTAGGACGTTTGCGGCTACTTGCACCATATCTCTCGCACACATGCACCTGTTTACATCGCATCCTCGGTAGTATAGTGGTTAGTATCGCCGCCGGTCACGCGGGAGACCGGGGTTCGATTCCCCGCCGGGGAGATGCGATTTTTATCTCACAAACCTGTTCGAGTGTTGCGCGTATGGGGGTCGTAAGAGCATTAACTTTGCGATCAAGGAGTGTAGTTGGTGCAAAATCTTAAAAAATGCTACATCTTAGGAAGTGGTTCTCGCATTCTTCACACTTCAGAATTACTGGGTTTGCTGTTAACGCTGAATCAAGGCACCCCAGCCGACGCTGTGGGCGTAATAATCGAGCTCGACACAGTCTGCAAAAGAAATAATTTTAGCAGAGCGTGGTTTCGATCCACGGACCTCTGGGTTATGGGCCCAGCAAGCTTCCACTGCGCCACTCTGCTGGCTGGGGTTGCGCTGGCTCTTCGCCACGTGACGTGGGACACTTGGAAAGCGTTGTCTGCGTCGCTTTCACACGCCTGTACTTAATTGCGTATCATCTCCCACAGCTCTCAGCTTGACTTGTCTCGACTTTGCTCGACTGACGCTACGCTGACGCTTGCAGGCTGCGATATTTACCACGATTGACTCGACATGCAGCTGCGAGATGCACAGGAGTAACAAAGCACTCCACGATGCGTCGACATACGAAATCCACTGCCCAGCTACGCGTCGGCAACCAACAAAATGCCGACCCTGCCAGGATTCGAACCTGGAATCTTCTGATCCGTAGTCAGACGCGTTATCCGTTGCGCCACAGGGCCAGTGGCAGCATTTCTTTCTACGAGGCAAGTGCAATTGGCGAAGAAACGTGTTCTCCATGGCTGAGCAAGCTCCCAAGGAAGGTACCTCTCGTCCAGCTGCGTGGCCGCAGTGCGCCTGCAGAGCTTAGAGCTTGCCACGCATCTGCTCTCGCTGTTCGACAGGTAGCAGAAGGCAAGGCGCGCGTTTTCCCGCGTTTTCTCGACGACCAGAGCCGGTTGATGTGCATGTAAGCGTAGCATATGAAACAAGAATAGCACGAAGCATTGGTAGTCAGGTGCCAAAGTCGCAGTATGGCATCAGGTGGCGATCGTATGTTTCTGTGGCCACCACTGGTTTGCAGCAAAGTGAATACCGCTAACTGAGAACACTGTGTCGTAGCCCCAGTGGCGCAATTGGTTAGCGCACGGTACTTATAAGGCAGTAGCCGTGAGCAATGCCGGGGTTGTGAGTTCGAGCCTCACCTGGGGCATACTTTTATTTCTTAGCAGCTGTCTCTGACAGCAACAGGAGGCTAGGTTTGAGATGTATCAGCTATTTGAGTAACATAATTGTGCATTCGAGACGCTAGCTGCGTCTTCCTCGGTAGTATAGTGGTTAGTATCCCCGCCTGTCACGCGGGAGACCGGGGTTCGATTCCCCGCCGGGGAGGCACATCCGATTTTTAATTGCTGCTTTTTCACTCTCCGAACTTAGTGTAGGACGTTTGCGGCTACTTGCACCATATCTCTCGCACACAGGCACCTGTTTACATCGCATCCTCGGTAGTATAGTGGTTAGTATCGCCGCCGGTCACGCGGGAGACCGGGGTTCGATTCCCCGCCGGGGAGATGCGATTTTTATCTCACAAACCTGTTCGAGTGTTGCGCGTATGGGGGTCGTAAGAGCATTAACTTTGCGATCAAGGAGTGTAGTTGGTGCAAAATCTTAAAAAATGCTACATCTTAGGAAGTGGTTCTCGCATTCTTCACACTTCAGAATTACTGGGTTTGCTGTTAACGCTGAATCAAGGCACCCCAGCCGACGCTGTGGGCGTAATAATCGAGCTCGACACAGTCTGCAAAAGAAATAATTTTAGCAGAGCGTGGTTTCGATCCACGGACCTCTGGGTTATGGGCCCAGCAAGCTTCCACTGCGCCACTCTGCTGGCTGGGGTTGCGCTGGCTCTTCGCCACGTGACGTGGGACACTTGGAAAGCGTTGTCTGCGTCGCTTTCACACGCCTGTACTTAATTGCGTATCATCTCCCACAGCTCTCAGCTTGACTTGTCTCGACTTTGCTCGACTGACGCTACGCTGACGCTTGCAGGCTGCGATATTTACCACGATTGACTCGACATGCAGCTGCGAGATGCACAGGAGTAACAAAGCACTCCACGATGCGTCGACATACGAAATCCACTGCCCAGCTACGCGTCGGCAACCAACAAAATGCCGACCCTGCCAGGATTCGAACCTGGAATCTTCTGATCCGTAGTCAGACGCGTTATCCGTTGCGCCACAGGGCCAGTGGCAGCATTTCTTTCTACGAGGCAAGTGCAATTGGCGAAGAAACGTGTTCTCCATGGCTGAGCAAGCTCCCAAGGAAGGTACCTCTCGTCCAGCTGCGTGGCCGCAGTGCGCCTGCAGAGCTTAGAGCTTGCCACGCATCTGCTCTCGCTGTTCGACAGGTAGCAGAAGGCAAGGCGCGCGTTTTCCCGCGTTTTCTCGACGACCAGAGCCGGTTGATGTGCATGTAAGCGTAGCATATGAAACAAGAATAGCACGAAGCATTGGTAGTCAGGTGCCAAAGTCGCAGTATGGCATCAGGTGGCGATCGTATGTTTCTGTGGCCACCACTGGTTTGCAGCAAAGTGAATACCGCTAACTGAGAACACTGTGTCGTAGCCCCAGTGGCGCAATTGGTTAGCGCACGGTACTTATAAGGCAGTAGCCGTGAGCAATGCCGGCGTTGTGAGTTCGAGCCTCACCTGGGGCATACTTTTATTTCTTAGCAGCTGTCTCTGACAGCAACAGGAGGCTAGGTTTGAGATGTATCAGCTATTTGAGTAACATAATTGTGCATTCGAGACGCTAGCTGCGTCTTCCTCGGTAGTATAGTGGTTAGTATCCCCGCCTGTCACGCGGGAGACCGGGGTTCGATTCCCCGCCGGGGAGGCACATCCGATTTTTAATTGCTGCTTTTTCACTCTCCGAACTTAGTGTAGGACGTTTGCGGCTACTTGCACCATATCTCTCGCACACAGGCACCTGTTTACAACGCATCCTCGGTAGTACAGTGGTTAGTATCGCCGCCGGTCACGCGGGAGACCGGGGTTCGATTCCCCGCCGGGGAGATGCGATTTTTATCTCACAAACCTGTTCGAGTGTTGCGCGTATGGGGGTCGTAAGAGCATTAACTTTGCGATCAAGGAGTGTAGTTGGTGCAAAATCTTAAAAAATGCTACATCTTAGGAAGTGGTTCTCGCATTCTTCACACTTCAGAATTACTGGGTTTGCTGTTAACGCTGAATCAAGGCACCCCAGCCGACGCTGTGGGCGTAATAATCGAGCTCGACACAGTCTGCAAAAGAAATAATTTTAGCAGAGCGTGGTTTCGATCCACGGACCTCTGGGTTATGGGCCCAGCACGCTTCCACTGCGCCACTCTGCTGGCTGGGGTTGCGCTGGCTCTTCGCCACGTGACGTGGGACACTTGGAAAGCGTTGTCTGCGTCGCTTTCACACGCCTGTACTTAATTGCGTATCATCTCCCACAGCTCTCAGCTTGACTTGTCTCGACTTTGCTCGACTGACGCTACGCTGACGCTTGCAGGCTGCGATATTTACCACGATTGACTCGACATGCAGCTGCGAGATGCACAGGAGTAACAAAGCACTCCACGATGCGTCGACATACGAAATCCACTGCCCAGCTACGCGTCGGCAACCAACAAAATGCCGACCCTGCCAGGATTCGAACCTGGAATCTTCTGATCCGTAGTCAGACGCGTTATCCGTTGCGCCACAGGGCCAGTGGCAGCATTTCTTTCTACGAGGCAAGTGCAATTGGCGAAGAAACGTGTTCTCCATGGCTGAGCAAGCTCCCAAGGAAGGTACCTCTCGTCCAGCTGCGTGGCCGCAGTGCGCCTGCAGAGCTTAGAGCTTGCCACGCATCTGCTCTCGCTGTTCGACAGGTAGCAGAAGGCAAGGCGCGCGTTTTCCCGCGTTTTCTCGACGACCAGAGCCGGTTGATGTGCATGTAAGCGTAGCATATGAAACAAGAATAGCACGAAGCATTGGTAGTCAGGTGCCAAAGTCGCAGTATGGCATCAGGTGGCGATCGTATGTTTCTGTGGCCACCACTGGTTTGCAGCAAAGTGAATACCGCTAACTGAGAACACTGTGTCGTAGCCCCAGTGGCGCAATTGGTTAGCGCACGGTACTTATAAGGCAGTAGCCGTGAGCAATGCCGGGGTTGTGAGTTCGAGCCTCACCTGGGGCATACTTTTATTTCTTAGCAGCTGTCTCTGACAGCAACAGGAGGCTAGGTTTGAGATGTATCAGCTATTTGAGTAACATAATTGTGCATTCGAGACGCTAGCTGCGTCTTCCTCGGTAGTATAGTGGTTAGTATCCCCGCCTGTCACGCGGGAGACCGGGGTTCGATTCCCCGCCGGGGAGGCACATCCGATTTTTAATTGCTGCTTTTTCACTCTCCGAACTTAGTGTAGGACGTTTGCGGCTACTTGCACCATATCTCTCGCACACAGGCACCTGTTTACATCGCATCCTCGGTAGTATAGTGGTTAGTATCGCCGCCGGTCACGCGGGAGACCGGGGTTCGATTCCCCGCCGGGGAGATGCGATTTTTATCTCACAAACCTGTTCGAGTGTTGCGCGTATGGGGGTCGTAAGAGCATTAACTTTGCGATCAAGGAGTGTAGTTGGTGCAAAATCTTAAAAAATGCTACATCTTAGGAAGTGGTTCTCGCATTCTTCACACTTCAGAATTACTGGGTTTGCTGTTAACGCTGAATCAAGGCACCCCAGCCGACGCTGTGGGCGTAATAATCGAGCTCGACACAGTCTGCAAAAGAAATAATTTTAGCAGAGCGTGGTTTCGATCCACGGACCTCTGGGTTATGGGCCCAGCACGCTTCCACTGCGCCACTCTGCTGGCTGGGGTTGCGCTGGCTCTTCGCCACGTGACGTGGGACACTTGGAAAGCGTTGTCTGCGTCGCTTTCACACGCCTGTACTTAATTGCGTATCATCTCCCACAGCTCTCAGCTTGACTTGTCTCGACTTTGCTCGACTGACGCTACGCTGACGCTTGCAGGCTGCGATATTTACCACGATTGACTCGACATGCAGCTGCGAGATGCACAGGAGTAACAAAGCACTCCACGATGCGTCGACATACGAAATCCACTGCCCAGCTACGCGTCGGCAACCAACAAAATGCCGACCCTGCCAGGATTCGAACCTGGAATCTTCTGATCCGTAGTCAGACGCGTTATCCGTTGCGCCACAGGGCCAGTGGCAGCATTTCTTTCTACGAGGCAAGTGCAATTGGCGAAGAAACGTGTTCTCCATGGCTGAGCAAGCTCCCAAGGAAGGTACCTCTCGTCCAGCTGCGTGGCCGCAGTGCGCCTGCAGAGCTTAGAGCTTGCCACGCATCTGCTCTCGCTGTTCGACAGGTAGCAGAAGGCAAGGCGCGCGTTTTCCCGCGTTTTCTCGACGACCAGAGCCGGTTGATGTGCATGTAAGCGTAGCATATGAAACAAGAATAGCACGAAGCATTGGTAGTCAGGTGCCAAAGTCGCAGTATGGCATCAGGTGGCGATCGTATGTTTCTGTGGCCACCACTGGTTTGCAGCAAAGTGAATACCGCTAACTGAGAACACTGTGTCGTAGCCCCAGTGGCGCAATTGGTTAGCGCACGGTACTTATAAGGCAGTAGCCGTGAGCAATGCCGGGGTTGTGAGTTCGAGCCTCACCTGGGGCATACTTTTATTTCTTAGCAGCTGTCTCTGACAGCAACAGGAGGCTAGGTTTGAGATGTATCAGCTATTTGAGTAACATAATTGTGCATTCGAGACGCTAGCTGCGTCTTCCTCGGTAGTATAGTGGTTAGTATCCCCGCCTGTCACGCGGGAGACCGGGGTTCGATTCCCCGCCGGGGAGGCACATCCGATTTTTAATTGCTGCTTTTTCACTCTCCGAACTTAGTGTAGGACGTTTGCGGCTACTTACACCATATCTCTCGCACACAGGCACCTGTTTACATCGCATCCTCGGTAGTATAGTGGTTAGTATCGCCGCCGGTCACGCGGGAGACCGGGGTTCGATTCCCCGCTGGGGAGATGCGATTTTTATCTCACAAACCTGTTCGAGTGTTGCGCGTATGGGGGTCGTAAGAGCATTAACTTTGCGATCAAGGAGTGTAGTTGGTGCAAAATCTTAAAAAATGCTACATCTTAGGAAGTGGTTCTCGCATTCTTCACACTTCAGAATTACTGGGTTTGCTGTTAACGCTGAATCAAGGCACCCCAGGCGACGCTGTGGGCGTAATAATCGAGCTCGACACAGTCTGCAAAAGAAATAATTTTAGCAGAGCGTGGTTTCGATCCACGGACCTCTGGGTTATGGGCCCAGCACGCTTCCACTGCGCCACTCTGCTGGCTGGGGTTGCGCTGGCTCTTCGCCACGTGACGTGGGACACTTGGAAAGCGTTGTCTGCGTCGCTTTCACACGCCTGTACTTAATTGCGTATCATCTCCCACAGCTCTCAGCTTGACTTGTCTCGACTTTGCTCGACTGACGCTACGCTGACGCTTGCAGGCTGCGATATTTACCACGATTGACTCGACATGCAGCTGCGAGATGCACAGGAGTAACAAAGCACTCCACGATGCGTCGACATACGAAATCCACTGCCCAGCTACGCGTCGGCAACCAACAAAATGCCGACCCTGCCAGGATTCGAACCTGGAATCTTCTGATCCGTAGTCAGACGCGTTATCCGTTGCGCCACAGGGCCAGTGGCAGCATTTCTTTCTACGAGGCAAGTGCAATTGGCGAAGAAACGTGTTCTCCATGGCTGAGCAAGCTCCCAAGGAAGGTACCTCTCGTCCAGCTGCGTGGCCGCAGTGCGCCTGCAGAGCTTAGAGCTTGCCACGCATCTGCTCTCGCTGTTCGACAGGTAGCAGAAGGCAAGGCGCGCGTTTTCCCGCGTTTTCTCGACGACCAGAGCCGGTTGATGTGCATGTAAGCGTAGCATATGAAACAAGAATAGCACGAAGCATTGGTAGTCAGGTGCCAAAGTCGCAGTATGGCATCAGGTGGCGATCGTATGTTTCTGTGGCCACCACTGGTTTGCAGCAAAGTGAATACCGCTAACTGAGAACACTGTGTCGTAGCCCCAGTGGCGCAATTGGTTAGCGCACGGTACTTATAAGGCAGTAGCCGTGAGCAATGCCGGGGTTGTGAGTTCGAGCCTCACCTGGGGCATACTTTTATTTCTTAGCAGCTGTCTCTGACAGCAACAGGAGGCTAGGTTTGAGATGTATCAGCTATTTGAGTAACATAATTGTGCATTCGAGACGCTAGCTGCGTCTTCCTCGGTAGTATAGTGGTTAGTATCCCCGCCTGTCACGCGGGAGACCGGGGTTCGATTCCCCGCCGGGGAGGCACATCCGATTTTTAATTGCTGCTTTTTCACTCTCCGAACTTAGTGTAGGACGTTTGCGGCTACTTGCACCATATCTCTCGCACACAGGCACCTGTTTACATCGCATCCTCGGTAGTATAGTGGTTAGTATCGCCGCCGGTCACGCGGGAGACCGGGGTTCGATTCCCCGCCGGGGAGATGCGATTTTTATCTCACAAACCTGTTCGAGTGTTGCGCGTATGGGGGTCGTAAGAGCATTAACTTTGCGATCAAGGAGTGTAGTTGGTGCAAAATCTTAAAAAATGCTACATCTTAGGAAGTGGTTCTCGCATTCTTCACACTTCAGAATTACTGGGTTTGCTGTTAACGCTGAATCAAGGCACCCCAGCCGACGCTGTGGGCGTAATAATCGAGCTCGACACAGTCTGCAAAAGAAATAATTTTAGCAGAGCGTGGTTTCGATCCACGGACCTCTGGGTTATGGGCCCAGCACGCTTCCACTGCGCCACTCTGCTGGCTGGGGTTGCGCTGGCTCTTCGCCACGTGACGTGGGACACTTGGAAAGCGTTGTCTGCGTCGCTTTCACACGCCTGTACTTAATTGCGTATCATCTCCCACAGCTCTCAGCTTGACTTGTCTCGACTTTGCTCGACTGACGCTACGCTGACGCTTGCAGGCTGCGATATTTACCACGATTGACTCGACATGCAGCTGCGAGATGCACAGGAGTAACAAAGCACTCCACGATGCGTCGACATACGAAATCCACTGCCCAGCTACGCGTCGGCAACCAACAAAATGCCGACCCTGCCAGGATTCGAACCTGGAATCTTCTGATCCGTAGTCAGACGCGTTATCCGTTGCGCCACAGGGCCAGTGGCAGCATTTCTTTCTACGAGGCAAGTGCAATTGGCGAAGAAACGTGTTCTCCATGGCTGAGCAAGCTCCCAAGGAAGGTACCTCTCGTCCAGCTGCGTGGCCGCAGTGCGCCTGCAGAGCTTAGAGCTTGCCACGCATCTGCTCTCGCTGTTCGACAGGTAGCAGAAGGCAAGGCGCGCGTTTTCCCGCGTTTTCTCGACGACCAGAGCCGGTTGATGTGCATGTAAGCGTAGCATATGAAACAAGAATAGCACGAAGCATTGGTAGTCAGGTGCCAAAGTCGCAGTATGGCATCAGGTGGCGATCGTATGTTTCTGTGGCCACCACTGGTTTGCAGCAAAGTGAATACCGCTAACTGAGAACACTGTGTCGTAGCCCCAGTGGCGCAATTGGTTAGCGCACGGTACTTATAAGGCAGTAGCCGTGAGCAATGCCGGGGTTGTGAGTTCGAGCCTCACCTGGGGCATACTTTTATTTCTTAGCAGCTGTCTCTGACAGCAACAGGAGGCTAGGTTTGAGATGTATCAGCTATTTGAGTAACATAATTGTGCATTCGAGACGCTAGCTGCGTCTTCCTCGGTAGTATAGTGGTTAGTATCCCCGCCTGTCACGCGGGAGACCGGGGTTCGATTCCCCGCCGGGGAGGCACATCCGATTTTTAATTGCTGCTTTTTCACTCTCCGAACTTAGTGTAGGACGTTTGCGGCTACTTACACCATATCTCTCGCACACAGGCACCTGTTTACATCGCATCCTCGGTAGTATAGTGGTTAGTATCGCCGCCGGTCACGCGGGAGACCGGGGTTCGATTCCCCGCTGGGGAGATGCGATTTTTATCTCACAAACCTGTTCGAGTGTTGCGCGTATGGGGGTCGTAAGAGCATTAACTTTGCGATCAAGGAGTGTAGTTGGTGCAAAATCTTAAAAAATGCTACATCTTAGGAAGTGGTTCTCGCATTCTTCACACTTCAGAATTACTGGGTTTGCTGTTAACGCTGAATCAAGGCACCCCAGGCGACGCTGTGGGCGTAATAATCGAGCTCGACACAGTCTGCAAAAGAAATAATTTTAGCAGAGCGTGGTTTCGATCCACGGACCTCTGGGTTATGGGCCCAGCACGCTTCCACTGCGCCACTCTGCTGGCTGGGGTTGCGCTGGCTCTTCGCCACGTGACGTGGGACACTTGGAAAGCGTTGTCTGCGTCGCTTTCACACGCCTGTACTTAATTGCGTATCATCTCCCACAGCTCTCAGCTTGACTTGTCTCGACTTTGCTCGACTGACGCTACGCTGACGCTTCCAGGCTGCGATATTTACCACGATCGACTCGACATGCAGCTGCGAGATGCACAGGAGTAACAAAGCACTCCACGATGCGGCGACATACGAAATCCACTGCCCAGCTACGCGTCGGCAACCAACAAAATGCCGACCCTGCCAGGATTCGAACCTGGAATCTTCTGATCCGTAGTCAGACGCGTTATCCGTTGCGCCACAGGGCCAGTGGCAGCATTTCTTTCTACGAGGCAAGTGCAATTGGCGAAGAAACGTGTTCTCCATGGCTGAGCAAGCTCCCAAGGAAGGTACCTCTCGTCCAGCTGCGTGGCCGCAGTGCGCCTGCAGAGCTTAGAGCTTGCCACGCATCTGCTCTCGCTGTTCGACAGGTAGCAGAAGGCAAGGCGCGCGTTTTCCCGCGTTTTCTCGACGACCAGAGCCGGTTGATGTGCATGTAAGCGTAGCATATGAAACAAGAATAGCACGAAGCATTGGTAGTCAGGTGCCAAAGTCGCAGTATGGCATCAGGTGGCGATCGTATGTTTCTGTGGCCACCACTGGTTTGCAGCAAAGTGAATACCGCTAACTGAGAACACTGTGTCGTAGCCCCAGTGGCGCAATTGGTTAGCGCACGGTACTTATAAGGCAGTAGCCGTGAGCAATGCCGGGGTTGTGAGTTCGAGCCTCACCTGGGGCATACTTTTATTTCTTAGCAGCTGTCTCTGACAGCAACAGGAGGCTAGGTTTGAGATGTATCAGCTATTTGAGTAACATAATTGTGCATTCGAGACGCTAGCTGCGTCTTCCTCGGTAGTATAGTGGTTAGTATCCCCGCCTGTCACGCGGGAGACCGGGGTTCGATTCCCCGCCGGGGAGGCACATCCGATTTTTAATTGCTGCTTTTTCACTCTCCGAACTTAGTGTAGGACGTTTGCGGCTACTTGCACCATATCTCTCGCACACAGGCACCTGTTTACATCGCATCCTCGGTAGTATAGTGGTTAGTATCGCCGCCGGTCACGCGGGAGACCGGGGTTCGATTCCCCGCCGGGGAGATGCGATTTTTATCTCACAAACCTGTTCGAGTGTTGCGCGTATGGGGGTCGTAAGAGCATTAACTTTGCGATCAAGGAGTGTAGTTGGTGCAAAATCTTAAAAAATGCTACATCTTAGGAAGTGGTTCTCGCATTCTTCACACTTCAGAATTACTGGGTTTGCTGTTAACGCTGAATCAAGGCACCCCAGCCGACGCTGTGGGCGTAATAATCGAGCTCGACACAGTCTGCAAAAGAAATAATTTTAGCAGAGCGTGGTTTCGATCCACGGACCTCTGGGTTATGGGCCCAGCACGCTTCCACTGCGCCACTCTGCTGGCTGGGGTTGCGCTGGCTCTTCGCCACGTGACGTGGGACACTTGGAAAGCGTTGTCTGCGTCGCTTTCACACGCCTGTACTTAATTGCGTATCATCTCCCACAGCTCTCAGCTTGACTTGTCTCGACTTTGCTCGACTGACGCTACGCTGACGCTTGCAGGCTGCGATATTTACCACGATTGACTCGACATGCAGCTGCGAGATGCACAGGAGTAACAAAGCACTCCACGATGCGTCGACATACGAAATCCACTGCCCAGCTACGCGTCGGCAACCAACAAAATGCCGACCCTGCCAGGATTCGAACCTGGAATCTTCTGATCCGTAGTCAGACGCGTTATCCGTTGCGCCACAGGGCCAGTGGCAGCATTTCTTTCTACGAGGCAAGTGCAATTGGCGAAGAAACGTGTTCTCCATGGCTGAGCAAGCTCCCAAGGAAGGTACCTCTCGTCCAGCTGCGTGGCCGCAGTGCGCCTGCAGAGCTTAGAGCTTGCCACGCATCTGCTCTCGCTGTTCGACAGGTAGCAGAAGGCAAGGCGCGCGTTTTCCCGCGTTTTCTCGACGACCAGAGCCGGTTGATGTGCATGTAAGCGTAGCATATGAAACAAGAATAGCACGAAGCATTGGTAGTCAGGTGCCAAAGTCGCAGTATGGCATCAGGTGGCGATCGTATGTTTCTGTGGCCACCACTGGTTTGCAGCAAAGTGAATACCGCTAACTGAGAACACTGTGTCGTAGCCCCAGTGGCGCAATTGGTTAGCGCACGGTACTTATAAGGCAGTAGACGTGAGCAATGCCGGGGTTGTGAGTTCGAGCCTCACCTGGGGCATACTTTTATTTCTTAGCAGCTGTCTCTGACAGCAACAGGAGGCTAGGTTTGAGATGTATCAGCTATTTGAGTAACATAATTGTGCATTCGAGACGCTAGCTGCGTCTTCCTCGGTAGTATAGTGGTTAGTATCCCCGCCTGTCACGCGGGAGACCGGGGTTCGATTCCCCGCCGGGGAGGCACATCCGATTTTTAATTGCTGCTTTTTCACTCTCCGAACTTAGTGTAGGACGTTTGCGGCTACTTGCACCATATCTCTCGCACACAGGCACCTGTTTACATCGCATCCTCGGTAGTATAGTGGTTAGTATCGCCGCCGGTCACGCGGGAGACCGGGGTTCGATTCCCCGCCGGGGAGATGCGATTTTTATCTCACAAACCTGTTCGAGTGTTGCGCGTATGGGGGTCGTAAGAGCATTAACTTTGCGATCAAGGAGTGTAGTTGGTGCAAAATCTTAAAAAATGCTACATCTTAGGAAGTGGTTCTCGCATTCTTCACACTTCAGAATTACTGGGTTTGCTGTTAACGCTGAATCAAGGCACCCCAGCCGACGCTGTGGGCGTAATAATCGAGCTCGACACAGTCTGCAAAAGAAATAATTTTAGCAGAGCGTGGTTTCGATCCACGGACCTCTGGGTTATGGGCCCAGCACGCTTCCACTGCGCCACTCTGCTGGCTGGGGTTGCGCTGGCTCTTCGCCACGTGACGTGGGACACTTGGAAAGCGTTGTCTGCGTCGCTTTCACACGCCTGTACTTAATTGCGTATCATCTCCCACAGCTCTCAGCTTGACTTGTCTCGACTTTGCTCGACTGACGCTACGCTGACGCTTGCAGGCTGCGATATTTACCACGATTGACTCGACATGCAGCTGCGAGATGCACAGGAGTAACAAAGCACTCCACGATGCGTCGACATACGAAATCCACTGCCCAGCTACGCGTCGGCAACCAACAAAATGCCGACCCTGCCAGGATTCGAACCTGGAATCTTCTGATCCGTAGTCAGACGCGTTATCCGTTGCGCCACAGGGCCAGTGGCAGCATTTCTTTCTACGAGGCAAGTGCAATTGGCGAAGAAACGTGTTCTCCATGGCTGAGCAAGCTCCCAAGGAAGGTACCTCTCGTCCAGCTGCGTGGCCGCAGTGCGCCTGCAGAGCTTAGAGCTTGCCACGCATCTGCTCTCGCTGTTCGACAGGTAGCAGAAGGCAAGGCGCGCGTTTTCCCGCGTTTTCTCGACGACCAGAGCCGGTTGATGTGCATGTAAGCGTAGCATATGAAACAAGAATAGCACGAAGCATTGGTAGTCAGGTGCCAAAGTCGCAGTATGGCATCAGGTGGCGATCGTATGTTTCTGTGGCCACCACTGGTTTGCAGCAAAGTGAATACCGCTAACTGAGAACACTGTGTCGTAGCCCCAGTGGCGCAATTGGTTAGCGCACGGTACTTATAAGGCAGTAGCCGTGAGCGATGCCGGGGTTGTGAGTTCGAGCCTCACCTGGGGCATACTTTTATTTCTTAGCAGCTGTCTCTGACAGCAACAGGAGGCTAGGTTTGAGATGTATCAGCTATTTGAGTAACATAATTGTGCATTCGAGACGCTAGCTGCGTCTTCCTCGGTAGTATAGTGGTTAGTATCCCCGCCTGTCACGCGGGAGACCGGGGTTCGATTCCCCGCCGGGGAGGCACATCCGATTTTTAATTGCTGCTTTTTCACTCTCCGAACTTAGTGTAGGACGTTTGCGGCTACTTACACCATATCTCTCGCACACAGGCACCTGTTTACATCGCATCCTCGGTAGTATAGTGGTTAGTATCGCCGCCGGTCACGCGGGAGACCGGGGTTCGATTCCCCGCTGGGGAGATGCGATTTTTATCTCACAAACCTGTTCGAGTGTTGCGCGTATGGGGGTCGTAAGAGCATTAACTTTGCGATCAAGGAGTGTAGTTGGTGCAAAATCTTAAAAAATGCTACATCTTAGGAAGTGGTTCTCGCATTCTTCACACTTCAGAATTACTGGGTTTGCTGTTAACGCTGAATCAAGGCACCCCAGGCGACGCTGTGGGCGTAATAATCGAGCTCGACACAGTCTGCAAAAGAAATAATTTTAGCAGAGCGTGGTTTCGATCCACGGACCTCTGGGTTATGGGCCCAGCACGCTTCCACTGCGCCACTCTGCTGGCTGGGGTTGCGCTGGCTCTTCGCCACGTGACGTGGGACACTTGGAAAGCGTTGTCTGCGTCGCTTTCACACGCCTGTACTTAATTGCGTATCATCTCCCACAGCTCTCAGCTTGACTTGTCTCGACTTTGCTCGACTGACGCTACGCTGACGCTTCCAGGCTGCGATATTTACCACGATCGACTCGACATGCAGCTGCGAGATGCACAGGAGTAACAAAGCACTCCACGATGCGGCGACATACGAAATCCACTGCCCAGCTACGCGTCGGCAACCAACAAAATGCCGACCCTGCCAGGATTCGAACCTGGAATCTTCTGATCCGTAGTCAGACGCGTTATCCGTTGCGCCACAGGGCCAGTGGCAGCATTTCTTTCTACGAGGCAAGTGCAATTGGCGAAGAAACGTGTTCTCCATGGCTGAGCAAGCTCCCAAGGAAGGTACCTCTCGTCCAGCTGCGTGGCCGCAGTGCGCCTGCAGAGCTTAGAGCTTGCCACGCATCTGCTCTCGCTGTTCGACAGGTAGCAGAAGGCAAGGCGCGCGTTTTCCCGCGTTTTCTCGACGACCAGAGCCGGTTGATGTGCATGTAAGCGTAGCATATGAAACAAGAATAGCACGAAGCATTGGTAGTCAGGTGCCAAAGTCGCAGTATGGCATCAGGTGGCGATCGTATGTTTCTGTGGCCACCACTGGTTTGCAGCAAAGTGAATACCGCTAACTGAGAACACTGTGTCGTAGCCCCAGTGGCGCAGTCGCGCCTGAGACACCGTGCTGATCCGACGTATTAAGTGCTCCGCTCCGACACGTGTTTACAAGTCGTGATTACTACTTAACTTTCTCTTTGACCGTGACGTGTTCTGATTTTGTGTCTATTTATCTCGAGTTTGATTTTCGTTTTTGTGTTATTCTAGCGGTTCAACCGCTAGCTATTGTTTGCAATGTCCAGGTTATTTCCGCGAAAGTGTACACTCCGTTTTGATTTCGACAAGTCTACCCGTTATGTGCAGCCTAGTTCCTTGGAAATACATGATTGGATTGTGGATGTTATTGGGATTACCTCTGATCAAGTGCACACTGCGTATTATGATACCGAGCAATATTGTTTCTTTGTAAAATTGCTGAATCCTGTGTTACTGGAAAAGATTATGACGACACACGGAGGGAGAGCTGTTTTTCGGCACTGGGACGAGTCTGTAAGTACTGTGCTCATTTCAAATGCCGACGTAGAGTATACCAATGTGCGTATCTTTCACATACCCCCTGAAGTAGAAAATTGTTATCTGAAGGAGGTTCTGTCTAAATTCGGGGATATCAAGCAGATTCGAAACGAACGGTGGTCGAACCAGCACAGGTTACAATGTTACAGTGGCGTCCGATCTGTAGAAATGCATATAAAGCAGAATATACCCTCCCATATTACCGTTTGTGACTATAGGGCTCACGTTACTTACAGTGGCCAACCTCCCACATGCCATATCTGTAATGAAAGTGGTCACTTGCGTCAGGACTGCCCCAGGCGAATGTTTGTGCTAAAGAATTCGCTGCAGCAGCGTAAACGGCTTACGTTGGCAGATGTAGTGGCCGATAAACCTATGATAGAGCGTGAGGTCCCTAGTTCTGACGTACCTTCGGAAGAGCTAAAAGAAATTCGCCCTGAAGAGTTTCCGGCTCTGGTTAGGAGAGATAATGGTGCTAAGCCACCGGCGAGAGTCGATGCCACGACTAATAAGAGGCGTCGAACTTGTGAAAGCCGTGACTCTGATGATGACACATTCTGTACGCACGAGACCGCGGACCCGGACGCCCGGGGAACCGCTTCGGACGCAAAAGTTATAACCGGTTCAGCGATTGTGGCCGATTCCTCTACCGCAAATTCAAGCGCCGATACTTCCGTAGATGCCGTTCAGTCACCACAGGCTCATGTCTCAGAACTTCCGCAAAAGCACACTCAGGAAGGCCAGCAAGTAGGTGTGGCGCACGTGTCTGCTGGAAGTACACACATAGAGGCTCGCTGTGATGGTATACAAACAATGTCTCCAAGCGCGGAAGGTACACACCACGTGGCAGCCGCTCCGGCCCTGGCCTCAGAACAACACGAATGTCAACAACTCCGCGACAGTATACAAACACAGCAGCCCGGGACTGTCAGTGACAACAAACAGCTTCGGGCAGCGAGTATTGCCAAACAAGCTGATAGTGACAGTGGTGGCTCAGCTGATCGCTCGCCAGAGGGTTCGGCGCATCCGTTCCCGGCGCAAGATTTGTCAGGAGAGAAGCTTGACATCACCCAAGACCCTCCCACGCCTCCGACTGCAGCGGTGCAACACAGTGTCCGTCACAGGATCCGAGTGCCGCCCAATGTTAATGCTGTCCGGAAAAAGAGTAAAAACAAAGACGCAAGAGAACAACTCAGTGACGTTCCAGACACGAATTCCGCGGCCGCTACTAAGATGGAATGGCATGAAGATGTGGACAATTAAAAGCAGTTGATCCCTCTTTCTCTCAGCCGTCCTGTTATTATGTCACAGGCCTATACGATCACGACCCTCAATATTAATAAAATCAGATCAGAAGTGAAACTGAATGCATTAAAACAATATCTGTATGAGTCAGGCACTGATATAGCACTTTTGCAGGAGGTGTCCATGCCACTTTTTACTCTTCCTGGGTTTGTCGGAATTACGAATTTTTCCCCAGAAACGACCGTGGGGACCGCAATCTTAATTAGAGAAGGGATTCCAGTTACTGAGATTGACAAATTGGAATCGGGTAGAGGGGTGGGGATCACCGTTTACGGCGTCACCATCATCAACTTGTACGCACCTTCTGGCAATACCTATAGAGCAGAACGAGCTACATTTTTTCGGGAACATATACTTTATTTATTTAGGAAAAATCCCCGACACCTTATCATTGGTGGTGATTTTAATTGTGTCTTATCCCGGAAAGATCAGTCCCCAAATTTTAATTATTCGTCTGAATTAAAGAGCCTCGTGACCGGCCTCAAACTTAAAGATGCGTGGGAAATTCGGTACCCGACGTTGGTACGCTTCACTCACATCGTCGCGAATTCCTGTAGCAGAATCGACAGGATTTATGTTTCCGACGTTTTCGAGAATGATTTATTAAAAGTAGAGACGATCCCCTCCAGTTTCTCCGATCACAGCGGTGTCATCGCGTGCCTGAAATTACTTCCACAACCCACACGATGGTATAAAAATCAATGGAACCTGAATGTGTCTTTGTTAACGGATGTTGAGCTGGAGGAGGGGGTGCGTCGAGCTTGGGAGCAGTGCTTGCGCGCTACTAACAAATTTCGTAGCACTATAGAGTGGTGGACTCTGCTGGCAAAGCCGAAACTGCGAAATGTCATCATGTACTTCGGGATTGAAAGGGCGGCGGAGATAAAAAAGACGATGGAATTTTATTACACAATCTTACGGGACCTGTATGATCGTGCAGACGCGACGACCACCAGAATCGACGACATTCGGAAAATAAAGGCAAAATTAATCAGTCTGAAGAGGATGCAACTGGACGGCCTTAAGATAAAATCTAAAGTGACGTCGGTCAGAGATGATGAAGCAGCCGCTCTGTACCACCTCGTCAAACATACAAAGAACAGGAGGCGGACTTTTATTGATGCCCTGAAACTCGAGGATGGAAGAACGATTGACACTCAGCGAGAGATTGTCAAAGCTCTGCACGACTATTTTGTCAACACCTACGCATCAGCGGCTCTACACGACGACTGCTCTGATGGACTGTTTAGCGCCATTTCATCTACCGTAACAAGGGAAGAAAATGACTCCATCTCGTTAGCCTTCAGTAATAAAGATGTTTTGGAGGTTGTCTGCAGTTCGCCACTTAAGAAATCCCCTGGCCCTGATGGCTTACCAGTTGAATTTTACAAGCACTATTGGCACATCATCGGGGACAAAATTACTCAAGTCGTGAACGAAGTCTTGCAAGGAACGTCTGTCCCACTCGTCTTTAAGGAATGTAAAATTGTGCTTCTCCCTAAAAACAGAGGTACTAAAACTATCACCAATTTCCGACCAATATCGTTATTAAACTCTGATTATAAGATCGTGGCTCGCGCAATTAACGTGAGACTCATGCCACTCACTGCTAAAATCATTGGCCACCAGCAGACATGTGCCTTTAGACGAACAATTCTGCAAACGGCTGCTTTTTACCGAGATGTCATTGCTTTAACAAACGCTAGTAATATGAACTGTGGGCTGATCTTTCTCGATTTTTTTAAAGCTTTTGATCTCGTAAATCACGCGTACCTCCTCGAGACTATGCAAAGATTGGGTTTCTCTCGGAACACGATTGACATGATTAAAAACGTGGCCATGGGAATCAAGGCAAAACTTTCTGTCAACTCACAACTGACGCGACCAATACAAATCAACAGAGGGGTTCCACAAGGGAGCCCCTTGTCCATGTTGCTTTTTGTACTCTCCCTTGAACCTCTGTTACAACAGTTGCAGACGAAACTCACTGGGATTACAATTTCTGGGGTAAAAAGTGTAATCGGAGCCTATGCCGACGATGTGGGTGTGGTGATTCGCAATGTCGATGATGTCACCGTATTAGCGGCTGAACTTCGGAAATACTGTCTGGCGTCAGGGGCGCAGTTAAATGAACAAAAAAGCAAATTTCTGAACCTCTGTGGCCTCCAGCATTTGCGTGTTGATTATGCTACACCAGTCAGCGTACACAAGGCTCTGGGGATCATGTTGACGGCGTCCTCTCTAAAGATGATAGCGGCTAACTGGCGGGATGTAGCACGTAAAATAAATGGTGCCCTAATTGATAATTACCATCGTAGCCTCAACCAATTTGATCGTATTCAACTTATCAACGCCTGTATTTTATCAATGGCGTATTACATGGCGCAGCTTCTGCCGCTCCCTGCAGTAATTGCTAGAAATATTATGTCGAAGATAACAAATTTTATTTGGCGCGGGGAAATTTTTCGCGTATCTGCCAAAACTGCAACACTCCACCCCCTCAACGGAGGGATGGGCTTAGTCGACGTCAAGAAAAAGGCAGCAGCTCTCTATGTTACACGGACGGTCTCTATCATTAACAATTACCCATCGGGCATTACGGCGCAATTATTCACTGCCGTCAGGCCGCAGAGTCTTGACCCCCCGCTGAACATTCAGACCATCAGTTACAAGCTCAAACACATCCGAGATTATTACTTTGCACGCAGCTACATCGGTCAAGAACTCTTACATTCTCGACATTTAGCGGCTCCAGCAATATTGGCATACTGGCGACAACACGAAGGACCGAATCCAATTGTTACGAAGTACAGTGGCGTCAACTGGGATATAGTATGGCGTAATGTCAGCTCCAGTGTCCTTACTTCCGCCTCTCGAACTGCATGGTACAAGGCAATTAATGATGTGATTGGCACCAATGAGAGGCTACATAAAATCGGACTCAGTGATACAACTCTCTGCCATAGCTGTCAACTGGTGGATACAGTTCTGCACCGTTATACCTGCGGCGAACGTGCACGAAATTGGGGCTGGCTGAGAGAAAAAATAGCCATTGTTACCAGGACTACAACCGCCAACATCCCTTCAACTATGTTTTCTCGACCCGACGTGCGATTTTATCCACCGGCGAAAAATAACGTAGTTACGTGGTTGCTGGGCAACTATTCCAGCTATGTTTTTAATAAACTTGGTGGTGACGATCCCTTGGAATTCAAGATGTTTATGGAAATCGAATTCGCGAAAACCTGCAGCTATCCCAATCATGGCACCATTTTCGGCAATATGCTTAAAATAATATTTAATAGAATGGGTATAGGGTAAGATCTATGCGTCTAAAGGGGTGGGCCCAGGCCGCGGGACTCCAGTAGTGCCGCGAAGAGGCCCCACTGCTTCTGTCTCGTGTCCTGCCTCCCACACCCGCCCAACTACCACGACTCACAGACTCCACTCCAGTACCCCGGAAACCGAGAACAATTCTTGTGTTAGCAACGGAGCAATTTTTTTCTAATTTTCACCAGAAGCTATGAGAGACCAGCAAACAAGAGTGTTAAAAAAAAAAAAAAAAAAAAAAAAAAAAAAAAAAAAAAAAAAAAGTGGCGCAATTGGTTAGCGCACGGTACTTATAAGGCAGTAGCCGTGAGCAATGCCGGGGTTGTGAGTTCGAGCCTCACCTGGGGCATACTTTTATTTCTTAGCAGCTGTCTCTGACAGCAACAGGAGGCTAGGTTTGAGATGTATCAGCTATTTGAGTAACATAATTGTGCATTCGAGACGCTAGCTGCGTCTTCCTCGGTAGTATAGTGGTTAGTATCCCCGCCTGTCACGCGGGAGACCGGGGTTCGATTCCCCGCCGGGGAGGCACATCCGATTTTTAATTGCTGCTTTTTCACTCTCCGAACTTAGTGTAGGACGTTTGCGGCTACTTGCACCATATCTCTCGCACACAGGCACCTGTTTACATCGCATCCTCGGTAGTATAGTGGTTAGTATCGCCGCCGGTCACGCGGGAGACCGGGGTTCGATTCCCCGCCGGGGAGATGCGATTTTTATCTCACAAACCTGTTCGAGTGTTGCGCGTATGGGGGTCGTAAGAGCATTAACTTTGCGATCAAGGAGTGTAGTTGGTGCAAAATCTTAAAAAATGCTACATCTTAGGAAGTGGTTCTCGCATTCTTCACACTTCAGAATTACTGGGTTTGCTGTTAACGCTGAATCAAGGCACCCCAGCCGACGCTGTGGGCGTAATAATCGAGCTCGACACAGTCTGCAAAAGAAATAATTTTAGCAGAGCGTGGTTTCGATCCACGGACCTCTGGGTTATGGGCCCAGCACGCTTCCACTGCGCCACTCTGCTGGCTGGGGTTGCGCTGGCTCTTCGCCACGTGACGTGGGACACTTGGAAAGCGTTGTCTGCGTCGCTTTCACACGCCTGTACTTAATTGCGTATCATCTCCCACAGCTCTCAGCTTGACTTGTCTCGACTTTGCTCGACTGACGCTTGCAGGCTGCGATATTTACCACGATCGACTCGACATGCAGCTGCGAGATGCACAGGAGTAACAAAGCACTCCACGATGCGTCGACATACGAAATCCACTGCCCAGCTACGCGTCGGCAACCAACAAAATGCCGACCCTGCCAGGATTCGAACCTGGAATCTTCTGATCCGTAGTCAGACGCGTTATCCGTTGCGCCACAGGGCCAGTGGCAGCATTTCTTTCTACGAGGCAAGTGCAATTGGCGAAGAAACGTGTTCTCCATGGCTGAGCAAGCTCCCAAGGAAGGTACCTCTCGTCCAGCTGCGTGGCCGCAGTGCGCCTGCAGAGCTTAGAGCTTGCCACGCATCTGCTCTCGCTGTTCGACAGGTAGCAGAAGGCAAGGCGCGCGTTTTCCCGCGTTTTCTCGACGACCAGAGCCGGTTGATGTGCATGTAAGCGTAGCATATGAAACAAGAATAGCACGAAGCATTGGTAGTCAGGTGCCAAAGTCGCAGTATGGCATCAGGTGGCGATCGTATGTTTCTGTGGCCACCACTGGTTTGCAGCAAAGTGAATACCGCTAACTGAGAACACTGTGTCGTAGCCCCAGTGGCGCAGTCGCGCCTGAGACACCGTGCTGATCGGACGTATTAAGTGCTCCGCTCCGACACGTGTTTACAAGTCGTGATTACTACTTAACTTTCTCTTTGACCGTGACGTGTTCTGATTTTATGTCTATTTATCTCGAGTTTGATTTTCGTTTTTGTGTTATTCTAGCGGTTCAACCGCTAGCTATTGTTTGCAATGTCCAGGTTATTTCCGCGAAAGTGTACACTCCGTTTTGATTTCGACAAGTCTACCCGTTATGTGCAGCCTAGTTCCTTGGAAATACATGATTGGATTGTGGATGTTATTGGGATTACCTCTGATCAAGTGCACACTGCGTATTATGATACCGAGCAATATTGTTTCTTTGTAAAATTGCTGAATCCTGTGTTACTGGAAAAGATTATGACGACACACGGAGGGAGAGCTGTTTTTCGGCACCGGGACGAGTCTGTAAGTACTGTGCTCATTTCAAATGCCGACGTAGAGTATACCAATGTGCGTATCTTTCACATACCCCCTGAAGTAGAAAATTGTTATCTGAAGGAGGTTCTGTCTAAATTCGG
Source organism: Schistocerca serialis cubense (assembly GCF_023864345.2). Taxonomy (NCBI): domain Eukaryota; kingdom Metazoa; phylum Arthropoda; class Insecta; order Orthoptera; family Acrididae; genus Schistocerca; species Schistocerca serialis. The sequence goes on along the minus strand of NC_064646.1, from coordinate 445,065,492 downwards.
GGATATCAAGCAGATTCGAAACGAACGGTGGTCGAACCAGCACAGGTTACAATGTTACAGTGGCGTCCGATCTGTAGAAATGCATATAAAGCAGAATATACCCTCCCATATTACCGTTTGTGACTATAGGGCTCACGTTACTTACAGTGGCCAACCTCCCACATGCCATATCTGTAATGAAAGTGGTCACTTGCGTCAGGACTGCCCCAGGCGAATGTTTGTGCTAAAGAATTCGCTGCAGCAGCGTAAACGGCTTACGTTGGCAGATGTAGTGGCCGATAAACCTATGATAGAGCGTGAGGTCCCTAGTTCTGACGTACCTTCGGAAGAGCTAAAAGAAATTCGCCCTGAAGAGTTTCCGGCTCTGGTTAGGAGAGATAATGGTGCTAAGCCACCGGCGAGAGTCGATGCCACGACTAATAAGAGGCGTCGAACTTGTGAAAGCCGTGACTCTGATGATGACACATTCTGTACGCACGAGACCGCGGACCCGGACGCCCGGGGAACCGCTTCGGACGCAAAAGTTATAACCGGTTCAGCGATTGTGGCCGATTCCTCTACCGCAAATTCAAGCGCCGATACTTCCGTAGATGCCGTTCAGTCACCACAGGCTCATGTCTCAGAACTTCCGCAAAAGCACACTCAGGAAGGCCAGCAAGTAGGTGTGGCGCACGTGTCTGCTGGAAGTACACACATAGAGGCTCGCTGTGATGGTATACAAACAATGTCTCCAAGCGCGGAAGGTACACACCACGTGGCAGCCGCTCCGGCCCTGGCCTCAGAACAACACGAATGTCAACAACTCCGCGACAGTATACAAACACAGCAGCCCGGGACTGTCAGTGACAACAAACAGCTTCGGGCAGCGAGTATTGCCAAACAAGCTGATAGTGACAGTGGTGGCTCAGCTGATCGCTCGCCAGAGGGTTCGGCGCATCCGTTCCCGGCGCAAGATTTGTCAGGAGAGAAGCTTGACATCACCCAAGACCCTCCCACGCCTCCGACTGCAGCGGTGCAACACAGTGTCCGTCACAGGATCCGAGTGCCGCCCAATGTTAATGCTGTCCGGAAAAAGAGTAAAAACAAAGACGCAAGAGAACAACTCAGTGACGTTCCAGACACGAATTCCGCGGCCGCTACTAAGATGGAATGGCATGAAGATGTGGACAATTAAAAGCAGTTGATCCCTCTTTCTCTCAGCCGTCCTGTTATTATGTCACAGGCCTATACGATCACGACCCTCAATATTAATAAAATCAGATCAGAAGTGAAACTGAATGCATTAAAACAATATCTGTATGAGTCAGGCACTGATATAGCACTTTTGCAGGAGGTGTCCATGCCACTTTTTACTCTTCCTGGGTTTGTCGGAATTACGAATTTTTCCCCAGAAACGACCGTGGGGACCGCAATCTTAATTAGAGAAGGGATTCCAGTTACTGAGATTGACAAATTGGAATCGGGTAGAGGGGTGGGGATCACCGTTTACGGCGTCACCATCATCAACTTGTACGCACCTTCTGGCAATACCTATAGAGCAGAACGAGCTACATTTTTTCGGGAACATATACTTTATTTATTTAGGAAAAATCCCCGACACCTTATCATTGGTGGTGATTTTAATTGTGTCTTATCCCGGAAAGATCAGTCCCCAAATTTTAATTATTCGTCTGAATTAAAGAGCCTCGTGACCGGCCTCAAACTTAAAGATGCGTGGGAAGATGCGTGGGAAATTCGGTACCCGACGTTGGTACGCTTCACTCACATCGTCGCGAATTCCTGTAGCAGAATCGACAGGATTTATGTTTCCGACGTTTTCGAGAATGATTTATTAAAAGTAGAGACGATCCCCTCCAGTTTCTCCGATCACAGCGGTGTCATCGCGTGCCTGAAATTACTTCCACAACCCACACGATGGTATAAAAATCAATGGAACCTGAATGTGTCTTTGTTAACGGATGTTGAGCTGGAGGAGGGGGTGCGTCGAGCTTGGGAGCAGTGCTTGCGCGCTACTAACAAATTTCGTAGCACTATAGAGTGGTGGACTCTGCTGGCAAAGCCGAAACTGCGAAATGTCATCATGTACTTCGGGATTGAAAGGGCGGCGGAGATAAAAAAGACGATGGAATTTTATTACACAATCTTACGGGACCTGTATGATCGTGCAGACGCGACGACCACCAGAATCGACGACATTCGGAAAATAAAGGCAAAATTAATCAGTCTGAAGAGGATGCAACTGGACGGCCTTAAGATAAAATCTAAAGTGACGTCGGTCAGAGATGATGAAGCAGCCGCTCTGTACCACCTCGTCAAACATACAAAGAACAGGAGGCGGACTTTTATTGATGCCCTGAAACTCGAGGATGGAAGAACGATTGACACTCAGCGAGAGATTGTCAAAGCTCTGCACGACTATTTTGTCAACACCTACGCATCAGCGGCTCTACACGACGACTGCTCTGATGGACTGTTTAGCGCCATTTCATCTACCGTAACAAGGGAAGAAAATGACTCCATCTCGTTAGCCTTCAGTAATAAAGATGTTTTGGAGGTTGTCTGCAGTTCGCCACTTAAGAAATCCCCTGGCCCTGATGGCTTACCAGTTGAATTTTACAAGCACTATTGGCACATCATCGGGGACAAAATTACTCAAGTCGTGAACGAAGTCTTGCAAGGAACGTCTGTCCCACTCGTCTTTAAGGAATGTAAAATTGTGCTTCTCCCTAAAAACAGAGGTACTAAAACTATCACCAATTTCCGACCAATATCGTTATTAAACTCTGATTATAAGATCGTGGCTCGCGCAATTAACGTGAGACTCATGCCACTCACTGCTAAAATCATTGGCCACCAGCAGACATGTGCCTTTAGACGAACAATTCTGCAAACGGCTGCTTTTTACCGAGATGTCATTGCTTTAACGAACGCTAGTAATATGAACTGTGGGCTGATCTTTCTCGATTTTTTTAAAGCTTTTGATCTCGTAAATCACGCGTACCTCCTCGAGACTATGCAAAGATTGGGTTTCTCTCGGAACACGATTGACATGATTAAAAACGTGGCCATGGGAATCAAGGCAAAACTTTCTGTCAACTCACAACTGACGCGACCAATACAAATCAACAGAGGGGTTCCACAAGGGAGCCCCTTGTCCATGTTGCTTTTTGTACTCTCCCTTGAACCTCTGTTACAACAGTTGCAGACGAAACTCACTGGGATTACAATTTCTGGGGTAAAAAGTGTAATCGGAGCCTATGCCGACGATGTGGGTGTGGTGATTCGCAATGTCGATGATGTCACCGTATTAGCGGCTGAACTTCGGAAATACTGTCTGGCGTCAGGGGCGCAGTTAAATGAACAAAAAAGCAAATTTCTGAACCTCTGTGGCCTCCAGCATTTGCGTGTTGATTATGCTACACCAGTCAGCGTACACAAGGCTCTGGGGATCATGTTGACGGCGTCCTCTCTAAAGATGATAGCGGCTAACTGGCGGGATGTAGCACGTAAAATAAATGGTGCCCTAATTGATAATTACCATCGTAGCCTCAACCAATTTGATCGTATTCAACTTATCAACGCCTGTATTTTATCAATGGCGTATTACATGGCGCAGCTTCTGCCGCTCCCTGCAGTAATTGCTAGAAATATTATGTCGAAGATAACAAATTTTATTTGGCGCGGGGAAATTTTTCGCGTATCTGCCAAAACTGCAACACTCCACCCCCTCAACGGAGGGATGGGCTTAGTCGACGTCAAGAAAAAGGCAGCAGCTCTCTATGTTACACGGACGGTCTCTATCATTAACAATTACCCATCGGGCATTACGGCGCAATTATTCACTGCCGTCAGGCCGCAGAGTCTTGACCCCCCGCTGAACATTCAGACCATCAGTTACAAGCTCAAACACATCCGAGATTATTACTTTGCACGCAGCTACATCGGTCAAGAACTCTTACATTCTCGACATTTAGCGGCTCCAGCAATATTGGCATACTGGCGACAACACGAAGGACCGAATCCAATTGTTACGAAGTACAGTGGCGTCAACTGGGATATAGTATGGCGTAATGTCAGCTCCAGTGTCCTTACTTCCGCCTCTCGAACTGCATGGTACAAGGCAATTAATGATGTGATTGGCACCAATGAGAGGCTACATAAAATCGGACTCAGTGATACAACTCTCTGCCATAGCTGTCAACTGGTGGATACAGTTCTGCACCGTTATACCTGCGGCGAACGTGCACGAAATTGGGGCTGGCTGAGAGAAAAAATAGCCATTGTTACCAGGACTACAACCGCCAACATCCCTTCAACTATGTTTTCTCGACCCGACGTGCGATTTTATCCACCGGCGAAAAATAACGTAGTTACGTGGTTGCTGGGCAACTATTCCAGCTATGTTTTTAATAAACTTGGTGGTGACGATCCCTTGGAATTCAAGATGTTTATGGAAATCGAATTCGCGAAAACCTGCAGCTATCCCAATCATGGCACCATTTTCGGCAATATGCTTAAAATAATATTTAATAGAATGGGTATAGGGTAAGATCTATGCGTCTAAAGGGGTGGGCCCAGGCCGCGGGACTCCAGTAGTGCCGCGAAGAGGCCCCACTGCTTCTGTCTCGTGTCCTGCCTCCCACACCCGCCCAACTACCACGAAACACAGACTCCACTCCAGTACCCCGGAAACCGAGAACAATTCTTGTGTTAGCAACGGAGCAATTTTTTTCTAATTTTCACCAGAAGCTATGAGAGACCAGCAAACAAGAGTGTTAAAAAAAAAAAAAAAAAAAAAAAAAAAAAAAAAAAAAGTGGCGCAATTGGTTAGCGCACGGTACTTATAAGGCAGTAGCCGTGAGCAATGCCGGGGTTGTGAGTTCGAGCCTCACCTGGGGCATACTTTTATTTCTTAGCAGCTGTCTCTGACAGCAACAGGAGGCTAGGTTTGAGATGTATCAGCTATTTGAGTAACATAATTGTGCATTCGAGACGCTAGCTGCGTCTTCCTCGGTAGTATAGTGGTTAGTATCCCCGCCTGTCACGCGGGAGACCGGGGTTCGATTCCCCGCCGGGGAGGCACATCCGATTTTTAATTGCTGCTTTTTCACTCTCCGAACTTAGTGTAGGACGTTTGCGGCTACTTGCACCATATCTCTCGCACACAGGCACCTGTTTACATCGCATCCTCGGTAGTATAGTGGTTAGTATCGCCGCCGGTCACGCGGGAGACCGGGGTTCGATTCCCCGCCGGGGAGATGCGATTTTTATCTCACAAACCTGTTCGAGTGTTGCGCGTATGGGGGTCGTAAGAGCATTAACTTTGCGATCAAGGAGTGTAGTTGGTGCAAAATCTTAAAAAATGCTACATCTTAGGAAGTGGTTCTCGCATTCTTCACACTTCAGAATTACTGGGTTTGCTGTTAACGCTGAATCAAGGCACCCCAGCCGACGCTGTGGGCGTAATAATCGAGCTCGACACAGTCTGCAAAAGAAATAATTTTAGCAGAGCGTGGTTTCGATCCACGGACCTCTGGGTTATGGGCCCAGCACGCTTCCACTGCGCCACTCTGCTGGCTGGGGTTGCGCTGGCTCTTCGCCACGTGACGTGGGACACTTGGAAAGCGTTGTCTGCGTCGCTTTCACACGCCTGTACTTAATTGCGTATCATCTCCCACAGCTCTCAGCTTGACTTGTCTCGACTTTGCTCGACTGACGCTACGCTGACGCTTGCAGGCTGCGATATTTACCACGATTGACTCGACATGCAGCTGCGAGATGCACAGGAGTAACAAAGCACTCCACGATGCGTCGACATACGAAATCCACTGCCCAGCTACGCGTCGGCAACCAACAAAATGCCGACCCTGCCAGGATTCGAACCTGGAATCTTCTGATCCGTAGTCAGACGCGTTATCCGTTGCGCCACAGGGCCAGTGGCAGCATTTCTTTCTACGAGGCAAGTGCAATTGGCGAAGAAACGTGTTCTCCATGGCTGAGCAAGCTCCCAAGGAAGGTACCTCTCGTCCAGCTGCGTGGCCGCAGTGCGCCTGCAGAGCTTAGAGCTTGCCACGCATCTGCTCTCGCTGTTCGACAGGTAGCAGAAGGCAAGGCGCGCGTTTTCCCGCGTTTTCTCGACGACCAGAGCCGGTTGATGTGCATGTAAGCGTAGCATATGAAACAAGAATAGCACGAAGCATTGGTAGTCAGGTGCCAAAGTCGCAGTATGGCATCAGGTGGCGATCGTATGTTTCTGTGGCCACCACTGGTTTGCAGCAAAGTGAATACCGCTAACTGAGAACACTGTGTCGTAGCCCCAGTGGCGCAATTGGTTAGCGCACGGTACTTATAAGGCAGTAGCCGTGAGCAATGCCGGGGTTGTGAGTTCGAGCCTCACCTGGGGCATACTTTTATTTCTTAGCAGCTGTCTCTGACAGCAACAGGAGGCTAGGTTTGAGATGTATCAGCTATTTGAGTAACATAATTGTGCATTCGAGACGCTAGCTGCGTCTTCCTCGGTAGTATAGTGGTTAGTATCCCCGCCTGTCACGCGGGAGACCGGGGTTCGATTCCCCGCCGGGGAGGCACATCCGATTTTTAATTGCTGCTTTTTCACTCTCCGAACTTAGTGTAGGACGTTTGCGGCTACTTGCACCATATCTCTCGCACACAGGCACCTGTTTACATCGCATCCTCGGTAGTATAGTGGTTAGTATCGCCGCCGGTCACGCGGGAGACCGGGGTTCGATTCCCCGCCGGGGAGATGCGATTTTTATCTCACAAACCTGTTCGAGTGTTGCGCGTATGGGGGTCGTAAGAGCATTAACTTTGCGATCAAGGAGTGTAGTTGGTGCAAAATCTTAAAAAATGCTACATCTTAGGAAGTGGTTCTCGCATTCTTCACACTTCAGAATTACTGGGTTTGCTGTTAACGCTGAATCAAGGCACCCCAGCCGACGCTGTGGGCGTAATAATCGAGCTCGACACAGTCTGCAAAAGAAATAATTTTAGCAGAGCGTGGTTTCGATCCACGGACCTCTGGGTTATGGGCCCAGCACGCTTCCACTGCGCCACTCTGCTGGCTGGGGTTGCGCTGGCTCTTCGCCACGTGACGTGGGACACTTGGAAAGCGTTGTCTGCGTCGCTTTCACACGCCTGTACTTAATTGCGTATCATCTCCCACAGCTCTCAGCTTGACTTGTCTCGACTTTGCTCGACTGACGCTACGCTGACGCTTCCAGGCTGCGATATTTACCACGATCGATTCGACATGCAGCTGCGAGATGCACAGGAGTAACAAAGCACTCCACGATGCGGCGACATACGAAATCCACTGCCCAGCTACGCGTCGGCAACCAACAAAATGCCGACCCTGCCAGGATTCGAACCTGGAATCTTCTGATCCGTAGTCAGACGCGTTATCCGTTGCGCCACAGGGCCAGTGGCAGCATTTCTTTCTACGAGGCAAGTGCAATTGGCGAAGAAACGTGTTCTCCATGGCTGAGCAAGCTCCCAAGGAAGGTACCTCTCGTCCAGCTGCGTGGCCGCAGTGCGCCTGCAGAGCTTAGAGCTTGCCACGCATCTGCTCTCGCTGTTCGACAGGTAGCAGAAGGCAAGGCGCGCGTTTTCCCGCGTTTTCTCGACGACCAGAGCCGGTTGATGTGCATGTAAGCGTAGCATATGAAACAAGAATAGCACGAAGCATTGGTAGTCAGGTGCCAAAGTCGCAGTATGGCATCAGGTGGCGATCGTATGTTTCTGTGGCCACCACTGGTTTGCAGCAAAGTGAATACCGCTAACTGAGAGCACTGTGTCGTAGCCCCAGTGGCGCAATTGGTTAGCGCACGGTACTTATAAGGCAGTAGCCGTGAGCAATGCCGGGGTTGTGAGTTCGAGCCTCACCTGGGGCATACTTTTATTTCTTAGCAGCTGTCTCTGACAGCAACAGGAGGCTAGGTTTGAGATGTATCAGCTATTTGAGTAACATAATTGTGCATTCGAGACGCTAGCTGCGTCTTCCTCGGTAGTATAGTGGTTAGTATCCCCGCCTGTCACGCGGGAGACCGGGGTTCGATTCCCCGCCGGGGAGGCACATCCGATTTTTAATTGCTGCTTTTTCACTCTCCGAACTTAGTGTAGGACGTTTGCGGCTACTTGCACCATATCTCTCGCACACAGGCACCTGTTTACATCGCATCCTCGGTAGTATAGTGGTTAGTATCGCCGCCGGTCACGCGGGAGACCGGGGTTCGATTCCCCGCCGGGGAGATGCGATTTTTATCTCACAAACCTGTTCGAGTGTTGCGCGTATGGGGGTCGTAAGAGCATTAACTTTGCGATTAAGGAGTGTAGTTGGTGCAAAATCTTAAAAAATGCTACATCTTAGGAAGTGGTTCTCGCATTCTTCACACTTCAGAATTACTGGGTTTGCTGTTAACGCTGAATCAAGGCACCCCAGCCGACGCTGTGGGCGTAATAATCGAGCTCGACACAGTCTGCAAAAGAAATAATTTTAGCAGAGCGTGGTTTCGATCCACGGACCTCTGGGTTATGGGCCCAGCACGCTTCCACTGCGCCACTCTGCTGGCTGGGGTTGCGCTGGCTCTTCGCCACGTGACGTGGGACACTTGGAAAGCGTTGTCTGCGTCGCTTTCACACGCCTGTACTTAATTGCGTATCATCTCCCACAGCTCTCAGCTTGACTTGTCTCGACTTTGCTCGACTGACGCTTGCAGGCTGCGATATTTACCACGATCGACTCGACATGCAGCTGCGAGATGCACAGGAGTAACAAAGCACTCCACGATGCGGCGACATACGAAATCCACTGCCCAGCTACGCGTCGGCAACCAACAAAATGCCGACCCTGCCAGGATTCGAACCTGGAATCTTCTGATCCGTAGTCAGACGCGTTATCCGTTGCGCCACAGGGCCAGTGGCAGCATTTCTTTCTACGAGGCAAGTGCAATTGGCGAAGAAACGTGTTCTCCATGGCTGAGCAAGCTCCCAAGGAAGGTACCTCTCGTCCAGCTGCGTGGCCGCAGTGCGCCTGCAGAGCTTAGAGCTTGCCACGCATCTGCTCTCGCTGTTCGACAGGTAGCAGAAGGCAAGGCGCGCGTTTTCCCGCGTTTTCTCGACGACCAGAGCCGGTTGATGTGCATGTAAGCGTAGCATATGAAACAAGAATAGCACGAAGCATTGGTAGTCAGGTGCCAAAGTCGCAGTATGGCATCAGGTGGCGATCGTATGTTTCTGTGGCCACCACTGGTTTGCAGCAAAGTGAATACCGCTAACTGAGAACACTGTGTCGTAGCCCCAGTGGCGCAATTGGTTAGCGCACGGTACTTATAAGGCAGTAGCCGTGAGCAATGCCGGGGTTGTGAGTTCGAGCCTCACCTGGGGCATACTTTTATTTCTTAGCAGCTGTCTCTGACAGCAACAGGAGGCTAGGTTTGAGATGTATCAGCTATTTGAGTAACATAATTGTGCATTCGAGACGCTAGCTGCGTCTTCCTCGGTAGTATAGTGGTTAGTATCCCCGCCTGTCACGCGGGAGACCGGGGTTCGATACCCCGCCGGGGAGATGCGATTTTTATCTCACAAACCTGTTCGAGTGTTGCGCGTATGGGGGTCGTAAGAGCATTAACTTTGCGATCAAGAAGTGTAGTTGGTGCAAAATCTTAAAAAATGCTACATCTTAGGAAGTGGTTCTCGCATTCTTCACACTTCAGAATTACTGGGTTTGCTGTTAACGCTGAATCAAGGCACCCCAGCCGACGCTGTGGGCGTAATAATCGAGCTCGACACAGTCTGCAAAAGAAATAATTTTAGCAGAGCGTGGTTTCGATCCACGGACCTCTGGGTTATGGGCCCAGCACGCTTCCACTGCGCCACTCTGGTGGCCGGTGTTGCGCTGGCTCTTCGCCACGTGACGTGGGACACTTGGAAAGCGTTGTCTGCGTCGCTTTCACACGCCTGTACTTAATTGCGTATCATCTCCCACAGCTCTCAGCTTGACTTGTCTCGACTTTGCTCGACTGACGCTACGCTGACGCTTCCAGGCTGCGATATTTACCACGATCGACTCGACATGCAGCTGCGAGATGCACAGGAGTAACAAAGCACTCCACGATGCGGCGACATACGAAATCCACTGCCCAGCTACGCGTCGGCAACCAACACAATGCCGACCCTGCCAGGATTCGAACCTGGAATCTTCTGATCCGTAGTCAGACGCGTTATCCGTTGCGCCACAGGGCCAGTGGCAGCATTTCTTTCTACGAGGCAAGTGCAATTAGCGAAGAAACGTGTTCTCCATGGCTGAGCAAGCTCCCAAGGAAGGTACCTCTCGTCCAGCTGCGTGGCCGCAGTGCGCCTGCAGAGCTTAGAGCTTGCCACGCATCTGCTCTCGCTGTTCGACAGGTAGCAGAAGGCAAGGCGCGCGTTTTCCCGCGTTTTCTCGACGACCAGAGCCGGTTGATGTGCATGTAAGCGTAGCATATGAAACAAGAATAGCACGAAGCATTGGTAGTCAGGTGCCAAAGTCGCAGTATGGCACCAGGTGGCGATCGTATGTTTCTGTGGCCACCACTGGTTTGCAGCAAAGTGAATACCGCTAACTGAGAGCACTGTGTCGTAGCCCCAGTGGCGCAATTGGTTAGCGCACGGTACTTATAAGGCAGTAGCCGTGAGCAATGCCGGGGTTGTGAGTTCGAGCCTCACCTGGGGCATACTTTCATTTCTTAGCAGCTGTCTCTGACAGCAACAGGAGGCTAGGTTTGAGATGTATCAGCTATTTGAGTAACATAATTGTGCATTCGAGACGCTAGCTGCGTCTTCCTCGGTAGTATAGTGGTTAGTATCCCCGCCTGTCACGCGGGAGACCGGGCTCCGATTCCCCGCCGGGGAGATGCGATTTTTATCTCACAAACCTGTTCGAGTGTTGCGCGTATGGGGGTCGTAAGAGCATTAACTTTGCGATCAAGAAGTGTAGTTGGTGCAAAATCTTAAAAAATGCTACATCTTAGGAAGTGGTTCTCGCATTCTTCACACTTCAGAATTACTGGGTTTGCTGTTAACGCTGAATCAAGGCACCCCAGCCGACGCTGTGGGCGTAATAATCGAGCTCGACACAGTCTGCAAACGAAATAATTTTAGCAGAGCGTGGTTTCGATCCACGGACCTCTGGGTTATGGGCCCAGCACGCTTCCACTGCGCCACTCTGGTGGCCGGTGTTGCGCTGGCTCTTCGCCACGTGACGTGGGACACTTGGAAAGCGTTGTCTGCGTCGCTTTCACACGCCTGTACTTAATTGCGTATCATCTCCCACAGCTCTCAGCTTGACTTGTCTCGACTTTGCTCGACTGACGCTACGCTGACGCTTCCAGGCTGCGATATTTACCACGATCGACTCGACATGCAGCTGCGAGATGCACAGGAGTAACAAAGCACTCCACGATGCGGCGACATACGAAATCCACTGCCCAGCTACGCGTCGGCAACCAACACAATGCCGACCCTGCCAGGATTCGAACCTGGAATCTTCTGATCCGTAGTCAGACGCGTTATCCGTTGCTCCACAGGGCCAGTGGCAGCATTTCTTTCTACGAGGCAAGTGCAATTAGCGAAGAAACGTGTTCTCCATGGCTGAGCAAGCTCCCAAGGAAGGTACCTCTCGTCCAGCTGCGTGGCCGCAGTGCGCCTGCAGAGCTTAGAGCTTGCCACGCATCTGCTCTCGCTGTTCGACAGGTAGCAGAAGGCAAGGCGCGCGTTTTCCCGCGTTTTCTCGACGACCAGAGCCGGTTGATGTGCATGTAAGCGTAGCATATGAAACAAGAATAGCACGAAGCATTGGTAGTCAGGTGCCAAAGTCGCAGTATGGCACCAGGTGGCGATCGTATGTTTCTGTGGCCACCACTGGTTTGCAGCAAAGTGAATACCGCTAACTGAGAGCACTGTGTCGTAGCCCCAGTGGCGCAATTGGTTAGCGCACGGTACTTATAAGGCAGTAGCCGTGAGCAATGCCGGGGTTGTGAGTTCGAGCCTCACCTGGGGCATACTTTCATTTCTTAGCAGCTGTCTCTGACAGCAACAGGAGGCTAGGTTTGAGATGTATCAGCTATTTGATAAACATAATTGTGCATTCGAGACGCTAGCTGCGTCTTCCTCGGTAGTATAGTGGTTAGTATCCCCGCCTGTCACGCGGGAGACTGGGGTTCGATACCCCGCCGGGGAGATGCGATTTTTATCTCACAAACCTGTTCGAGTGTTGCGCGTAAGGGGGTCGTAAGAGCATTAACTTTGCGATCAAGAAGTGTAGTTGGTGCAAAATCTTAAAAAATGCTACATCTTAGGAAGTGGTTCTCGCATTCTTCACACTTCAGAATTACTGGGTTTGCTGTTAACGCTGAATCAAGGCACCCCAGCCGACGCTGTGGGCGTAATAATCGAGCTCGACACAGTCTGCAAAAGAAATAATTTTAGCAGAGCGTGGTTTCGATCCACGGACCTCTGGGTTATGGGCCCAGCACGCTTCCACTGCGCCACTCTGGTGGCCGGTGTTGCGCTGGCTCTTCGCCACGTGACGTGGGACACTTGGAAAGCGTTGTCTGCGTCGCTTTCACACGCCTGTACTTAATTGCGTATCATCTCCCACAGCTCTCAGCTTGACTTGTCTCGACTTTGCTCGACTGACGCTACGCTGACGCTTCCAGGCTGCGATATTTACCACGATCGACTCGACATGCAGCTGCGAGATGCACAGGAGTAACAAAGCACTCCACGATGCGGCGACATACGAAATCCACTGCCCAGCTACGCGTCGGCAACCAACACAATGCCGACCCTGCCAGGATTCGAACCTGGAATCTTCTGATCCGTAGTCAGACGCGTTATCCGTTGCGCCACAGGGCCAGTGGCAGCATTTCTTTCTACGAGGCAAGTGCAATTAGCGAAGAAACGTGTTCTCCATGGCTGAGCAAGCTCCCAAGGAAGGTACCTCTCGTCCAGCTGCGTGGCCGCAGTGCGCCTGCAGAGCTTAGAGCTTGCCACGCATCTGCTCTCGCTGTTCGACAGGTAGCAGAAGGCAAGGCGCGCGTTTTCCCGCGTTTTCTCGACGACCAGAGCCGGTTGATGTGCATGTAAGCGTAGCATATGAAACAAGAATAGCACGAAGCATTGGTAGTCAGGTGCCAAAGTCGCAGTATGGCACCAGGTGGCGATCGTATGTTTCTGTGGCCACCACTGGTTTGCAGCAAAGTGAATACCGCTAACTGAGAGCACTGTGTCGTAGCCCCAGTGGCGCAATTGGTTAGCGCACGGTACTTATAAGGCAGTAGCCGTGAGCAATGCCGGGGTTGTGAGTTCGAGCCTCACCTGGGGCATACTTTTATTTCTTAGCAGCTGTCTCTGACAGCAACAGGAGGCTAGGTTTGAGATGTATCAGCTATTTGAGTAACATAATTGTGCATTCGAGACGCTAGCTGCGTCTTCCTCGGTAGTATAGTGGTTAGTATCCCCGCCTGTCACGCGGGAGACCGGGCTTCGATTCCCCGCCGGGGAGATGCGATTTTTATCTCACAAACCTGTTCGAGTGTTGTGCGTATGGGGGTCGTAAGAGCATTAACTTTGCGATCAAGAAGTGTAGTTGGTGCAAAATCTTAAAAAATGCTACATCTTAGGAAGTGGTTCTCGCATTCTTCACACTTCAGAATTACTGGGTTTGCTGTTAACGCTGAATCAAGGCACCCCAGCCGACGCTGTGGGCGTAATAATCGAGCTCGACACAGTCTGCAAAAGAAATAATTTTAGCAGAGCGTGGTTTCGATCCACGGACCTCTGGGTTATGGGCCCAGCACGCTTCCACTGCGCCACTCTGGTGGCCGGTGTTGCGCTGGCTCTTCGCCACGTGACGTGGGACACTTGGAAAGCGTTGTCTGCGTCGCTTTCACACGCCTGTACTTAATTGCGTATCATCTCCCACAACTCTCAGCTTGACTTGTCTCGACTGACGCTACGCTGACGCTTCCAGGCTGCGATATTTACCACGATCGACTCGACATGCAGCTGCGAGATGCAGAGGAGTAACAAAGCACTCCACGATGCGGCGACATACGAAATCCACTGCCCAGCTACGCGTCGGCAACCAACACAATGCCGACCCTGGCAGGATTCGACCCTGGAATCTTCTGATCCGTAGTCAGACGCGTTAACCGTTGCTCCACAGGGCCAGTGGCAGCATTTCTTTCTACGAGGCAAGTGCAATTAGCGAAGAAACGTGTTCTCCATGGCTGAGCAAGCTCCCAAGGAAGGTACCTCTCGTCCAGCTGCGTGGCCGCAGTGCGCCTGCAGAGCTTAGAGCTTGCCACGCATCTGCTCTCGCTGTTCGACAGGTAGCAGAAGGCAAGGCGCGCGTTTTCCCGCGTTTTCTCGACGACCAGAGCCGGTTGATGTGGATGTAAGCGTAGCATATGAAACAAGAATAGCACGAAGCATTGGTAGTCAGGTGCCAAAGTCGCAGTATGGCACCAGGTGGCGATCGTATGTTTCTGTGGCCACCACTGGTTTGCAGCAAAGTGAATACCGCTAACTGAGAGCACTGTGTCGTAGCCCCAGTGGCGCAATTGGTTAGCGCACGGTACTTATAAGGCAGTAGCCGTGAGCAATGCCGGGGTTGTGAGTTCGAGCCTCACCTGGGGCATACTTTCATTTCTTAGCAGCTGTCTCTGACAGCAACAGGAGGCTAGGTTTGAGATGTATCAGCTATTTGAGTAACATAATTGTGCATTCGAGACGCTAGCTGCGTCTTCCTCGGTAGTATAGTGGTTAGTATCCCCGCCTGTCACGCGGGAGACCGGGGTTCGATTCCCCGCCGGGGAGATGCGATTTTTATCTCACAAACCTGTTCGAGTGTTGCGCGTATGGGGGTCGTAAGAGCATTAACTTTGCGATCAAGAAGTGTAGTTGGTGCAAAATCTTAAAAAATGCTACATCTTAGGAAGTGGTTCTCGCATTCTTCACACTTCAGAATTACTGGGTTTGCTGTTAACGCTGAATCAAGGCACCCCAGCCGACGCTGTGGGCGTAATAATCGAGCTCGACACAGTCTGCAAAAGAAATAATTTTAGCAGAGCGTGGTTTCGATCCACGGACCTCTGGGTTATGGGCCCAGCACGCTTCCACTGCGCCACTCTGGTGGCCGGTGTTGCGCTGGCTCTTCGCCACGTGACGTGGGACACTTGGAAAGCGTTGTCTGCGTCGCTTTCACACGCCTGTACTTAATTGCGTATCATCTCCCACAGCTCTCAGCTTGACTTGTCTCGACTTTGCTCGTCTGACGCTACGCTGACGCTTGCAGGCTGCGATATTTACCACGATCGACTCGACATGCAGCTGCGAGATGCACAGGAGTAACAAAGCACTCCACGATGCGGCGACATACGAAATCCACTGCCCAGCTACGCGTCGGCAACCAACAAAATGCCGACCCTGCCAGGATTCGAACCTGGAATCTTCTGATCCGTAGTCAGACGCGTTATCCGTTGCGCCACAGGGCCAGTGGCAGCATTTCTTTCTACGAGGCAAGTGCAATTAGCGAAGAAACGTGTTCTCCATGGCTGAGCAAGCTCCCAAGGAAGGTACCTCTCGTCCAGCTGCGTGGCCGCAGTGCGCCTGCAGAGCTTAGAGCTTGCCACGCATCTGCTCTCGCTGTTCGACAGGTAGCAGAAGGCAAGGCGCGCGTTTTCCCGCGTTTTCTCGACGACCAGAGCCGGTTGATGTGCATGTAAGCGTAGCATATGAAACAAGAATAGCACGAAGCATTGGTAGTCAGGTGCCAAAGTCGCAGTATGGCATCAGGTGGCGATCGTATGTTTCTGTGGCCACCACTGGTTTGCAGCAAAGTGAATACCGCTAACTGAGAGCACTGTGTCGTAGCCCCAGTGGCGCAATTGGTTAGCGCACGGTACTTATAAGGCAGTAGCCGTGAGCAATGCCGGGGTTGTGAGTTCGAGCCTCACCTGGGGCATACTTTTATTTCTTAGCAGCTGTCTCTGACAGCAACAGGAGGCTAGGTTTGAGATGTATCAGCTATTTGAGTAACATAATTGTGCATTCGAGACGCTAGCTGCGTCTTCCTCGGTAGTATAGTGGTTAGTATCCCCGCCTGTCACGCGGGAGACCGGGGTTCGATTCCCCGCCGGGGAGATGCGATTTTTATCTCACAAACCTGTTCGAGTGTTGCGCGTATGGGGGTCGTAAGAGCATTAACTTTGCGATCAAGAAGTGTAGTTGGTGCAAAATCTTAAAAAATGCTACATCTTAGGAAGTGGTTCTCGCATACTTCACACTTCAGAATTACTGGGTTTGCTGTTAACGCTGAATCAAGGCACCCCAGCCGACGCTGTGGGCGTAATAATCGAGCTCGACACAGTCTGCAAAAGAAATAATTTTAGCAGAGCGTGGTTTCGATCCACGGACCTCTGGGTTATGGGCCCAGCACGCTTCCACTGCGCCACTCTGGTGGCCGGTGTTGCGCTGGCTCTTCGCCACGTGACGTGGGACACTTGGAAAGCGTTGTCTGCGTCGCTTTCACACGCCTGTACTTAATTGCGTATCATCTCCCACAACTCTCAGCTTGACTTGTCTCGACTGACGCTACGCTGACGCTTCCAGGCTGCGATATTTACCACGATCGACTCGACATGCAGCTGCGAGATGCACAGGAGTAACAAAGCACTCCACGATGCGGCGACATACGAAATCCACTGCCCAGCTACGCGTCGGCAACCAACACAATGCCGACCCTGCCAGGATTCGAACCTGGAATCTTCTGATCCGTAGTCAGACGCGTTATCCGTTGCTCCACAGGGCCAGTGGCAGCATTTCTTTCTACGAGGCAAGTGCAATTAGCGAAGAAACGTGTTCTCCATGGCTGAGCAAGCTCCCAAGGAAGGTACCTCTCGTCCAGCTGCGTGGCCGCAGTGCGCCTGCAGAGCTTAGAGCTTGCCACGCATCTGCTCTCGCTGTTCGACAGGTAGCAGAAGGCAAGGCGCGCGTTTTCCCGCGTTTTCTCGACGACCAGAGCCGGTTGATGTGGATGTAAGCGTAGCATATGAAACAAGAATAGCACGAAGCATTGGTAGTCAGGTGCCAAAGTCGCAGTATGGCACCAGGTGGCGATCGTATGTTTCTGTGGCCACCACTGGTTTGCAGCAAAGTGAATACCGCTAACTGAGAGCACTGTGTCGTAGCCCCAGTGGCGCAATTGGTTAGCGCACGGTACTTATAAGGCAGTAGCCGTGAGCAATGCCGGGGTTGTGAGTTCGAGCCTCACCTGGGGCATACTTTCATTTCTTAGCAGCTGTCTCTGACAGCAACAGGAGGCTAGGTTTGAGATGTATCAGCTATTTGAGTAACATAATTGTGCATTCGAGACGCTAGCTGCGTCTTCCTCGGTAGTATAGTGGTTAGTATCCCCGCCTGTCACGCGGGAGACCGGGGTTCGATTCCCCGCCGGGGAGATGCGATTTTTATCTCACAAACCTGTTCGAGTGTTGCGCGTATGGGGGTCGTAAGAGCATTAACTTTGCGATCAAGAAGTGTAGTTGGTGCAAAATCTTAAAAAATGCTACATCTTAGGAAGTGGTTCTCGCATTCTTCACACTTCAGAATTACTGGGTTTGCTGTTAACGCTGAATCAAGGCACCCCAGCCGACGCTGTGGGCGTAATAATCGAGCTCGACACAGTCTGCAAAAGAAATAATTTTAGCAGAGCGTGGTTTCGATCCACGGACCTCTGGGTTATGGGCCCAGCACGCTTCCACTGCGCCACTCTGGTGGCCGGTGTTGCGCTGGCTCTTCGCCACGTGACGTGGGACACTTGGAAAGCGTTGTCTGCGTCGCTTTCACACGCCTGTACTTAATTGCGTATCATCTCCCACAGCTCTCAGCTTGACTTGTCTCGACTTTGCTCGACTGACGCTACGCTGACGCTTGCAGGCTGCGATATTTACCACGATCGACTCGACATGCAGCTGCGAGATGCACAGGAGTAACAAAGCACTCCACGATGCGGCGACATACGAAATCCACTGCCCAGCTACGCGTCGGCAACCAACAAAATGCCGACCCTGCCAGGATTCGAACCTGGAATCTTCTGATCCGTAGTCAGACGCGTTATCCGTTGCGCCACAGGGCCAGTGGCAGCATTTCTTTCTACGAGGCAAGTGCAATTAGCGAAGAAACGTGTTCTCCATGGCTGAGCAAGCTCCCAAGGAAGGTACCTCTCGTCCAGCTGCGTGGCCGCAGTGCGCCTGCAGAGCTTAGAGCTTGCCACGCATCTGCTCTCGCTGTTCGACAGGTAGCAGAAGGCAAGGCGCGCGTTTTCCCGCGTTTTCTCGACGACCAGAGCCGGTTGATGTGCATGTAAGCGTAGCATATGAAACAAGAATAGCACGAAGCATTGGTAGTCAGGTGCCAAAGTCGCAGTATGGCATCAGGTGGCGATCGTATGTTTCTGTGGCCACCACTGGTTTGCAGCAAAGTGAATACCGCTAACTGAGAGCACTGTGTCGTAGCCCCAGTGGCGCAATTGGTTAGCGCACGGTACTTATAAGGCAGTAGCCGTGAGCAATGCCGGGGTTGTGAGTTCGAGCCTCACCTGGGGCATACTTTTATTTCTTAGCAGCTGTCTCTGACAGCAACAGGAGGCTAGGTTTGAGATGTATCAGCTATTTGAGTAACATAATTGTGCATTCGAGACGCTAGCTGCGTCTTCCTCGGTAGTATAGTGGTTAGTATCCCCGCCTGTCACGCGGGAGACCGGGGTTCGATTCCCCGCCGGGGAGATGCGATTTTTATCTCACAAACCTGTTCGAGTGTTGCGCGTATGGGGGTCGTAAGAGCATTAACTTTGCGATCAAGAAGTGTAGTTGGTGCAAAATCTTAAAAAATGCTACATCTTAGGAAGTGGTTCTCGCATTCTTCACACTTCAGAATTACTGGGTTTGCTGTTAACGCTGAATCAAGGCACCCCAGCCGACGCTGTGGGCGTAATAATCGAGCTCGACACAGTCTGCAAAAGAAATAATTTTAGCAGAGCGTGGTTTCGATCCACGGACCTCTGGGTTATGGGCCCAGCACGCTTCCACTGCGCCACTCTGGTGGCCGGTGTTGCGCTGGCTCTTCGCCACGTGACGTGGGACACTTGGAAAGCGTTGTCTGCGTCGCTTTCACACGCCTGTACTTAATTGCGTATCATCTCCCACAACTCTCAGCTTTACTTGTCTCGACTGACGCTACGCTGACGCTTCCAGGCTGCGATATTTACCACGATCGACTCGACATGCAGCTACGAGATGCACAGGAGTAACAAAGCACTCCACGATGCGGCGACATACGAAATCCACTGCCCAGCTACGCGTCGGCAACCAACACAATGCCGACCCTGCCAGGATTCGAACCTGGAATCTTCTGATCCGTAGTCAGACGCGTTATCCGTTGCTCCACAGGGCCAGTGGCAGCATTTCTTTCTACGAGGCAAGTGCAATTAGCGAAGAAACGTGTTCTCCATGGCTGAGCAAGCTCCCAAGGAAGGTACCTCTCGTCCAGCTGCGTGGCCGCAGTGCGCCTGCAGAGCTTAGAGCTTGCCACGCATCTGCTCTCGCTGTTCGACAGGTAGCAGAAGGCAAGGCGCGCGTTTTCCCGCGTTTTCTCGACGACCAGAGCCGGTTGATGTGGATGTAAGCGTAGCATATGAAACAAGAATAGCACGAAGCATTGGTAGTCAGGTGCCAAAGTCGCAGTATGGCACCAGGTGGCGATCGTATGTTTCTGTGGCCACCACTGGTTTGCAGCAAAGTGAATACCGCTAACTGAGAGCACTGTGTCGTAGCCCCAGTGGCGCAATTGGTTAGCGCACGGTACTTATAAGGCAGTAGCCGTGAGCAATGCCGGGGTTGTGAGTTCGAGCCTCACCTGGGGCATACTTTCATTTCTTAGCAGCTGTCTCTGACAGCAACAGGAGGCTAGGTTTGAGATGTATCAGCTATTTGAGTAACATAATTGTGCATTCGAGACGCTAGCTGCGTCTTCCTCGGTAGTATAGTGGTTAGTTTCCCCGCCTGTCACGCGGGAGACTGGGGTTCGATACCCCGCCGGGGAGATGCGATTTTTATCTCACAAACCTGTTCGAGTGTTGCGCGTATGGGGGTCGTAAGAGCATTAACTTTGCGATCAAGAAGTGTAGTTGGTGCAAAATCTTAAAAAATGCTACATCTTAGGAAGTGGTTCTCGCATTCTTCACACTTCAGAATTACTGGGTTTGCTGTTAACGCTGAATCAAGGCACCCCAGCCGACGCTGTGGGCGTAATAATCGAGCTCGACACAGTCTGCAAAAGAAATAATTTTAGCAGAGCGTGGTTTCGATCCACGGACCTCTGGGTTATGGGCCCAGCACGCTTCCACTGCGCCACTCTGGTGGCCGGTGTTGCGCTGGCTCTTCGCCACGTGACGTGGGACACTTGGAAAGCGTTGTCTGCGTCGCTTTCACACGCCTGTACTTAATTGCGTATCATCTCCCACAGCTCTCAGCTTGACTTGTCTCGACTTTGCTCGACTGACGCTACGCTGACGCTTCCAGGCTGCGATATTTACCACGATCGACTCGACATGCAGCTGCGAGATGCACAGGAGTAACAAAGCACTCCACGATGCGGCGACATACGAAATCCACTGCCCAGCTACGCGTCGGCAACCAACACAATGCCGACCCTGCCAGGATTCGAACCTGGAATCTTCTGATCCGTAGTCAGACGCGTTATCCGTTGCGCCACAGGGCCAGTGGCAGCATTTCTTTCTACGAGGCAAGTGCAATTAGCGAAGAAACGTGTTCTCCATGGCTGAGCAAGCTCCCAAGGAAGGTACCTCTCGTCCAGCTGCGTGGCCGCAGTGCGCCTGCAGAGCTTAGAGCTTGCCACGCATCTGCTCTCGCTGTTCGACAGGTAGCAGAAGGCAAGGCGCGCGTTTTCCCGCGTTTTCTCGACGACCAGAGCCGGTTGATGTGCATGTAAGCGTAGCATATGAAACAAGAATAGCACGAAGCATTGGTAGTCAGGTGCCAAAGTCGCAGTATGGCACCAGGTGGCGATCGTATGTTTCTGTGGCCACCACTGGTTTGCAGCAAAGTGAATACCGCTAACTGAGAGCACTGTGTCGTAGCCCCAGTGGCGCAATTGGTTAGCGCACGGTACTTATAAGGCAGTAGCCGTGAGCAATGCCGGGGTTGTGAGTTCGAGCCTCACCTGGGGCATACTTTCATTTCTTAGCAGCTGTCTCTGACAGCAACAGGAGGCTAGGTTTGAGATGTATCAGCTATTTGATAAACATAATTGTGCATTCGAGACGCTAGCTGCGTCTCCCTCGGTAGTATAGTGGTTAGTATCCCCGCCTGTCACGCGGGAGACCGGGCTTCGATTCCCCGCCGGGGAGATGCGATTTTTATCTCACAAACCTGTTCGAGTGTTGCGCGTATGGGGGTCGTAAGAGCATTAACTTTGCGATCAAGAAGTGTAGTTGGTGCAAAATCTTAAAAAATGCTACATCTTAGGAAGTGGTTCTCGCATTCTTCACACTTCAGAATTACTGGGTTTGCTGTTAACGCTGAATCAAGGCACCCCAGCCGACGCTGTGGGCGTAATAATCGAGCTCGACACAGTCTGCAAAAGAAATAATTTTAGCAGAGCGTGGTTTCGATCCACGGACCTCTGGGTTATGGGCCCAGCACGCTTCCACTGCGCCACTCTGGTGGCCGGTGTTGCGCTGGCTCTTCGCCACGTGACGTGGGACACTTGGAAAGCGTTGTCTGCGTCGCTTTCACACGCCTGTACTTAATTGCGTATCATCTCCCACAGCTCTCAGCTTGACTTGTCTCGACTTTGCTCGACTGACGCTACGCTGACGCTTCCAGGCTGCGATATTTACCACGATCGACTCGACATGCAGCTGCGAGATGCACAGGAGTAACAAAGCACTCCACGATGCGGCGACATACGAAATCCACTGCCCAGCTACGCGTCGGCAACCAACACAATGCCGACCCTGCCAGGATTCGAACCTGGAATCTTCTGATCCGTAGTCAGACGCGTTATCCGTTGCGCCACAGGGCCAGTGGCAGCATTTCTTTCTACGAGGCAAGTGCAATTAGCGAAGCAACGTGTTCTCCATGGCTGAGCAAGCTCCCAAGGAAGGTACCTCTCGTCCAGCTGCGTGGCCGCAGTGCGCCTGCAGAGCTTAGAGCTTGCCACGCATCTGCTCTCGCTGTTCGACAGGTAGCAGAAGGCAAGGCGCGCGTTTTCCCGCGTTTTCTCGACGACCAGAGCCGGTTGATGTGCATGTAAGCGTAGCATATGAAACAAGAATAGCACGAAGCATTGGTAGTCAGGTGCCAAAGTCGCAGTATGGCACCAGGTGGCGATCGTATGTTTCTGTGGCCACCACTGGTTTGCAGCAAAGTGAATACCGCTAACTGAGAGCACTGTGTCGTAGCCCCAGTGGCGCAATTGGTTAGCGCACGGTACTTATAAGGCAGTAGCCGTGAGCAATGCCGGGGTTGTGAGTTCGAGCCTCACCTGGGGCATACTTTCATTTCTTAGCAGCTGTCTCTGACAGCAACAGGAGGCTAGGTTTGAGATGTATCAGCTATTTGAGTAACATAATTGTGCATTCGAGACGCTAGCTGCGTCTTCCTCGGTAGTATAGTGGTTAGTATCCCCGCCTGTCACGCGGGAGACCGGGCTTCGATTCCCCGCCGGGGAGATGCGATTTTTATCTCACAAACCTGTTCGAGTGTTGCGCGTATGGGGGTCGTAAGAGCATTAACTTTGCGATCAAGAAGTGTAGTTGGTGCAAAATCTTAAAAAATGCTACATCTTAGGAAGTGGTTCTCGCATTCTTCACACTTCAGAATTACTGGGTTTGCTGTTAACGCTGAATCAAGGCACCCCAGCCGACGCTGTGGGCGTAATAATCGAGCTCGACACAGTCTGCAAAAGAAATAATTTTAGCAGAGCGTGGTTTCGATCCACGGACCTCTGGGTTATGGGCCCAGCACGCTTCCACTGCGCCACTCTGGTGGCCGGTGTTGCGCTGGCTCTTCGCCACGTGACGTGGGACACTTGGAAAGCGTTGTCTGCGTCGCTTTCACACGCCTGTACTTAATTGCGTATCATCTCCCACAGCTCTCAGCTTGACTTGTCTCGACTTTGCTCGACTGACGCTACGCTGACGCTTCCAGGCTGCGATATTTACCACGATCGACTCGACATGCAGCTGCGAGATGCACAGGAGTAACAAAGCACTCCACGATGCGGCGACATACGAAATCCACTGCCCAGCTACGCGTCGGCAACCAACACAATGCCGACCCTGCCAGGATTCGAACCTGGAATCTTCTGATCCGTAGTCAGACGCGTTATCCGTTGCGCCACAGGGCCAGTGGCAGCATTTCTTTCTACGAGGCAAGTGCAATTAGCGAAGCAACGTGTTCTCCATGGCTGAGCAAGCTCCCAAGGAAGGTACCTCTCGTCCAGCTGCGTGGCCGCAGTGCGCCTGCAGAGCTTAGAGCTTGCCACGCATCTGCTCTCGCTGTTCGACAGGTAGCAGAAGGCAAGGCGCGCGTTTTCCCGCGTTTTCTCGACGACCAGAGCCGGTTGATGTGCATGTAAGCGTAGCATATGAAACAAGAATAGCACGAAGCATTGGTAGTCAGGTGCCAAAGTCGCAGTATGGCACCAGGTGGCGATCGTATGTTTCTGTGGCCACCACTGGTTTGCAGCAAAGTGAATACCGCTAACTGAGAGCACTGTGTCGTAGCCCCAGTGGCGCAATTGGTTAGCGCACGGTACTTATAAGGCAGTAGCCGTGAGCAATGCCGGGGTTGTGAGTTCGAGCCTCACCTGGGGCATACTTTCATTTCTTAGCAGCTGTCTCTGACAGCAACAGGAGGCTAGGTTTGAGATGTATCAGCTATTTGAGTAACATAATTGTGCATTCGAGACGCTAGCTGCGTCTTCCTCGGTAGTATAGTGGTTAGTATCCCCGCCTGTCACGCGGGAGACCGGGCTTCGATTCCCCGCCGGGGAGATGCGATTTTTATCTCACAAACCTGTTCGAGTGTTGCGCGTATGGGGGTCGTAAGAGCATTAACTTTGCGATCAAGAAGTGTAGTTGGTGCAAAATCTTAAAAAATGCTACATCTTAGGAAGTGGTTCTCGCATTCTTCACACTTCAGAATTACTGGGTTTGCTGTTAACGCTGAATCAAGGCACCCCAGCCGACGCTGTGGGCGTAATAATCGAGCTCGACACAGTCTGCAAAAGAAATAATTTTAGCAGAGCGTGGTTTCGATCCACGGACCTCTGGGTTATGGGCCCAGCACGCTTCCACTGCGCCACTCTGGTGGCCGGTGTTGCGCTGGCTCTTCGCCACGTGACGTGGGACACTTGGAAAGCGTTGTCTGCGTCGCTTTCACACGCCTGTACTTAATTGCGTATCATCTCCCACAGCTCTCAGCTTGACTTGTCTCGACTTTGCTCGACTGACGCTACGCTGACGCTTCCAGGCTGCGATATTTACCACGATCGACTCGACATGCAGCTGCGAGATGCACAGGAGTAACAAAGCACTCCACGATGCGGCGACATACGAAATCCACTGCCCAGCTACGCGTCGGCAACCAACACAATGCCGACCCTGCCAGGATTCGAACCTGGAATCTTCTGATCCGTAGTCAGACGCGTTATCCGTTGCGCCACAGGGCCAGTGGCAGCATTTCTTTCTACGAGGCAAGTGCAATTAGCGAAGCAACGTGTTCTCCATGGCTGAGCAAGCTCCCAAGGAAGGTACCTCTCGTCCAGCTGCGTGGCCGCAGTGCGCCTGCAGAGCTTAGAGCTTGCCACGCATCTGCTCTCGCTGTTCGACAGGTAGCAGAAGGCAAGGCGCGCGTTTTCCCGCGTTTTCTCGACGACCAGAGCCGGTTGATGTGCATGTAAGCGTAGCATATGAAACAAGAATAGCACGAAGCATTGGTAGTCAGGTGCCAAAGTCGCAGTATGGCACCAGGTGGCGATCGTATGTTTCTGTGGCCACCACTGGTTTGCAGCAAAGTGAATACCGCTAACTGAGAGCACTGTGTCGTAGCCCCAGTGGCGCAATTGGTTAGCGCACGGTACTTATAAGGCAGTAGCCGTGAGCAATGCCGGGGTTGTGAGTTCGAGCCTCACCTGGGGCATACTTTCATTTCTTAGCAGCTGTCTCTGACAGCAACAGGAGGCTAGGTTTGAGATGTATCAGCTATTTGAGTAACATAATTGTGCATTCGAGACGCTAGCTGCGTCTTCCTCGGTAGTATAGTGGTTAGTATCCCCGCCTGTCACGCGGGAGACCGGGCTTCGATTCCCCGCCGGGGAGATGCGATTTTTATCTCACAAACCTGTTCGAGTGTTGCGCGTATGGGGGTCGTAAGAGCATTAACTTTGCGATCAAGAAGTGTAGTTGGTGCAAAATCTTAAAAAATGCTACATCTTAGGAAGTGGTTCTCGCATTCTTCACACTTCAGAATTACTGGGTTTGCTGTTAACGCTGAATCAAGGCACCCCAGCCGACGCTGTGGGCGTAATAATCGAGCTCGACACAGTCTGCAAAAGAAATAATTTTAGCAGAGCGTGGTTTCGATCCACGGACCTCTGGGTTATGGGCCCAGCACGCTTCCACTGCGCCACTCTGGTGGCCGGTGTTGCGCTGGCTCTTCGCCACGTGACGTGGGACACTTGGAAAGCGTTGTCTGCGTCGCTTTCACACGCCTGTACTTAATTGCGTATCATCTCCCACAGCTCTCAGCTTGACTTGTCTCGACTTTGCTCGACTGACGCTACGCTGACGCTTCCAGGCTGCGATATTTACCACGATCGACTCGACATGCAGCTGCGAGATGCACAGGAGTAACAAAGCACTCCACGATGCGGCGACATACGAAATCCACTGCCCAGCTACGCGTCGGCAACCAACACAATGCCGACCCTGCCAGGATTCGAACCTGGAATCTTCTGATCCGTAGTCAGCGTTATCCGTTGCGCCACAGGGACAGTGGCAGCATTTCTTTCTACGAGGCAAGTGCAATTAGCGAAGAAACATGTTCTCCATGGCTGAGCAAGCTCCCAAGGAAGGTACCTCTCGTCCAGCTGCGTGGCCGCAGTGCGCCTGCAGAGCTTAGAGCTTGCCACGCATCTGCTCTCGCTGTTCGACAGGTAGCAGAAGGCAAGGCGCGCGTTTTCCCGCGTTTTCTCGACGACCAGAGCCGGTTGATGTGCATGTAAGCGTAGCATATGAAACAAGAATAGCACGAAGCATTGGTAGTCAGGTGCCAAAGTCGCAGTATGGCATCAGGTGGCGATCGTATGTTTCTGTGGCCACCACTGGTTTGCAGCAAAGTGAATACCGCTAACTGAGAGCACTGTGTCGTAGC
The DNA here is from genome assembly GCF_023864345.2 of Schistocerca serialis cubense. Taxonomy (NCBI): domain Eukaryota; kingdom Metazoa; phylum Arthropoda; class Insecta; order Orthoptera; family Acrididae; genus Schistocerca; species Schistocerca serialis. The sequence continues at coordinate 445,038,973 of NC_064646.1, read as the reverse complement.
CCCAGTGGCGCAATTGGTTAGCGCACGGTACTTATAAGGCAGTAGCCGTGAGCAATGCCGGGGTTGTGAGTTCGAGCCTCACCTGGGGCATACTTTCATTTCTTAGCAGCTGTCTCTGACAGCAACAGGAGGCTAGGTTTGAGATGTATCAGCTATTTGAGTAACATAATTGTGCATTCGAGACGCTAGCTGCGTCTTCCTCGGTAGTATAGTGGTTAGTATCCCCGCCTGTCACGCGGGAGACCGGGCTTCGATTCCCCGCCGGGGAGATGCGATTTTTATCTCACAAACCTGTTCGAGTGTTGCGCGTATGGGGGTCGTAAGAGCATTAACTTTGCGATCAAGAAGTGTAGTTGGTGCAAAATCTTAAAAAATGCTACATCTTAGGAAGTGGTTCTCGCATTCTTCACACTTCAGAATTACTGGGTTTGCTGTTAACGCTGAATCAAGGCACCCCAGCCGACGCTGTGGGCGTAATAATCGAGCTCGACACAGTCTGCAAAAGAAATAATTTTAGCAGAGCGTGGTTTCGATCCACGGACCTCTGGGTTATGGGCCCAGCACGCTTCCACTGCGCCACTCTGGTGGCCGGTGTTGCGCTGGCTCTTCGCCACGTGACGTGGGACACTTGGAAAGCGTTGTCTGCGTCGCTTTCACACGCCTGTACTTAATTGCGTATCATCTCCCACAGCTCTCAGCTTGACTTGTCTCGACTTTGCTCGACTGACGCTACGCTGACGCTTCCAGGCTGCGATATTTACCACGATCGACTCGACATGCAGCTGCGAGATGCACAGGAGTAACAAAGCACTCCACGATGCGGCGACATACGAAATCCACTGCCCAGCTACGCGTCGGCAACCAACACAATGCCGACCCTGCCAGGATTCGAACCTGGAATCTTCTGATCCGTAGTCAGACGCGTTATCCGTTGCGCCACAGGGACAGTGGCAGCATTTCTTTCTACGAGGCAAGTGCAATTAGCGAAGAAACGTGTTCTCCATGGCTGAGCAAGCTCCCAAGGAAGGTACCTCTCGTCCAGCTGCGTGGCCGCAGTGCGCCTGCAGAGCTTAGAGCTTGCCACGCATCTGCTCTCGCTGTTCGACAGGTAGCAGAAGGCAAGGCGCGCGTTTTCCCGCGTTTTCTCGACGACCAGAGCCGGTTGATGTGCATGTAAGCGTAGCATATGAAACAAGAATAGCACGAAGCATTGGTAGTCAGGTGCCAAAGTCGCAGTATGGCACCAGGTGGCGATCGTATGTTTCTGTGGCCACCACTGGTTTGCAGCAAAGTGAATACCGCTAACTGAGAGCACTGTGTCGTAGCCCCAGTGGCGCAATTGGTTAGCGCACGGTACTTATAAGGCAGTAGCCGTGAGCAATGCCGGGGTTGTGAGTTCGAGCCTCACCTGGGGCATACTTTCATTTCTTAGCAGCTGTCTCTGACAGCAACAGGAGGCTAGGTTTGAGATGTATCAGCTATTTGAGTAACATAATTGTGCATTCGAGACGCTAGCTGCGTCTTCCTCGGTAGTATAGTGGTTAGTATCCCCGCCTGTCACGCGGGAGACCGGGCTTCGATTCCCCGCCGGGGAGATGCGATTTTTATCTCACAAACCTGTTCGAGTGTTGCGCGTATGGGGGTCGTAAGAGCATTAACTTTGCGATCAAGAAGTGTAGTTGGTGCAAAATCTTAAAAAATGCTACATCTTAGGAAGTGGTTCTCGCATTCTTCACACTTCAGAATTACTGGGTTTGCTGTTAACGCTGAATCAAGGCACCCCAGCCGACGCTGTGGGCGTAATAATCGAGCTCGACACAGTCTGCAAAAGAAATAATTTTAGCAGAGCGTGGTTTCGATCCACGGACCTCTGGGTTATGGGCCCAGCACGCTTCCACTGCGCCACTCTGGTGGCCGGTGTTGCGCTGGCTCTTCGCCACGTGACGTGGGACACTTGGAAAGCGTTGTCTGCGTCGCTTTCACACGCCTGTACTTAATTGCGTATCATCTCCCACAGCTCTCAGCTTGACTTGTCTCGACTTTGCTCGACTGACGCTACGCTGACGCTTCCAGGCTGCGATATTTACCACGATCGACTCGACATGCAGCTGCGAGATGCACAGGAGTAACAAAGCACTCCACGATGCGGCGACATACGAAATCCACTGCCCAGCTACGCGTCGGCAACCAACACAATGCCGACCCTGCCAGGATTCGAACCTGGAATCTTCTGATCCGTAGTCAGACGCGTTATCCGTTGCGCCACAGGGCCAGTGGCAGCATTTCTTTCTACGAGGCAAGTGCAATTAGCGAAGCAACGTGTTCTCCATGGCTGAGCAAGCTCCCAAGGAAGGCACCTCTCGTCCAGCTGCGTGGCCGCAGTGCGCCTGCAGAGCTTAGAGCTTGCCACGCATCTGCTCTCGCTGTTCGACAGGTAGCAGAAGGCAAGGCGCGCGTTTTCCCGCGTTTTCTCGACGACCAGAGCCGGTTGATGTGCATGTAAGCGTAGCATATGAAACAAGAATAGCACGAAGCATTGGTAGTCAGGTGCCAAAGTCGCAGTATGGCACCAGGTGGCGATCGTATGTTTCTGTGGCCACCACTGGTTTGCAGCAAAGTTAATACTGCTAACTGAGAGCACTGTGTCGTAGCCCCAGTGGCGCAATTGGTTAGCGCACGGTACTTATAAGGCAGTAGCCGTGAGCAATGCCGGGGTTGTGAGTTCGAGCCTCACCTGGGGCATACTTTCATTTCTTAGCAGCTGTCTCTGACAGCAACAGGAGGCTAGGTTTGAGATGTATCAGCTATTTGAGTAACATAATTGTGCATTCGAGACGCTAGCTGCGTCTTCCTCGGTAGTATAGTGGTTAGTATCCCCGCCTGTCACGCGGGAGACCGGGCTTCGATTCCCCGCCGGGGAGATGCGATTTTTATCTCACAAACCTGTTCGAGTGTTGCGCGTATGGGGGTCGTAAGAGCATTAACTTTGCGATCAAGAAGTGTAGTTGGTGCAAAATCTTAAAAAATGTTACATCTTAGGAAGTGGTTCTCGCATTCTTCACACTTCAGAATTACTGGGTTTGCTGTTAACGCTGAATCAAGGCACCCCAGCCGACGCTGTGGGCGTAATAATCGAGCTCGACACAGTCTGCAAAAGAAATAATTTTAGCAGAGCGTGGTTTCGATCCACGGACCTCTGGGTTATGGGCCCAGCACGCTTCCACTGCGCCACTCTGGTGGCCGGTGTTGCGCTGGCTCTTCGCCACGTGACGTGGGACACTTGGAAAGCGTTGTCTGCGTCGCTTTCACACGCCTGTACTTAATTGCGTATCATCTCCCACAGCTCTCAGCTTGACTTGTCTCGACTTTGCTCGACTGACGCTACGCTGACGCTTCCAGGCTGCGATATTTACCACGATCGACTCGACATGCAGCTGCGAGATGCACAGGAGTAACAAAGCACTCCACGATGCGGCGACATACGAAATCCACTGCCCAGCTACGCGTCGGCAACCAACACAATGCCGACCCTGCCAGGATTCGAACCTGGAATCTTCTGATCCGTAGTCAGACGCGTTATCCGTTGCGCCACAGGGACAGTGGCAGCATTTCTTTCTACGAGGCAAGTGCAATTAGCGAAGAAACGTGTTCTCCATGGCTGAGCAAGCTCCCAAGGAAGGTACCTCTCGTCCAGCTGCGTGGCCGCAGTGCGCCTGCAGAGCTTAGAGCTTGCCACGCATCTGCTCTCGCTGTTCGACAGGTAGCAGAAGGCAAGGCGCGCGTTTTCCCGCGTTTTCTCGACGACCAGAGCCGGTTGATGTGCATGTAAGCGTAGCATATGAAACAAGAATAGCACGAAGCATTGGTAGTCAAGTGCCAAAGTCGCAGTATGGCATCAGGTGGCGATCGTATGTTTCTGTGGCCACCACTGGTTTGCAGCAAAGTGAATACCGCTAACTGAGAGCACTGTGTCGTAGCCCCAGTGGCGCAATTGGTTAGCGCACGGTACTTATAAGGCAGTAGCCGTGAGCAATGCCGGGGTTGTGAGTTCGAGCCTCACCTGGGGCATACTTTCATTTCTTAGCAGCTGTCTCTGACAGCAACAGGAGGCTAGGTTTGAGATGTATCAGCTATTTGAGTAACATAATTGTGCATTCGAGACGCTAGCTGCGTCTTCCTCGGTAGTATAGTGGTTAGTATCCCCGCCTGTCACGCGGGAGACCGGGGTTCGATTCCCCGCCGGGGAGATGCGATTTTTATCTCACAAACCTGTTCGAGTGTTGCGCGTATGGGGGTCGTAAGAGCATTAACTTTGCGATCAAGAAGTGTAGTTGGTGCAAAATCTTAAAAAATGCTACATCTTAGGAAGTGGTTCTCGCATTCTTCACACTTCAGAATTACTGGGTTTGCTGTTAACGCTGAATCAAGGCACCCCAGCCGACGCTGTGGGCGTAATAATCGAGCTCGACACAGTCTGCAAAAGAAATAATTTTAGCAGAGCGTGGTTTCGATCCACGGACCTCTGGGTTATGGGCCCAGCACGCTTCCACTGCGCCACTCTGGTGGCCGGTGTTGCGCTGGCTCTTCGCCACGTGACGTGGGACACTTGGAAAGCGTTGTCTGCGTCGCTTTCACACGCCTGTACTTAATTGCGTATCATCTCCCACAGCTCTCAGCTTGACTTGTCTCGACTTTGCTCGACTGACGCTACGCTGACGCTTCCAGGCTGCGATATTTACCACGATCGACTCGACATGCAGCTGCGAGATGCACAGGAGTAACAAAGCACTCCACGATGCGGCGACATACGAAATCCACTGCCCAGCTACGCGTCGGCAACCAACACAATGCCGACCCTGCCAGGATTCGAACCTGGAATCTTCTGATCCGTAGTCAGACGCGTTATCCGTTGCGCCACAGGGCCAGTGGCAGCATTTCTTTCTACGAGGCAAGTGCAATTAGCGAAGCAACGTGTTCTCCATGGCTGAGCAAGCTCCCAAGGAAGGCACCTCTCGTCCAGCTGCGTGGCCGCAGTGCGCCTGCAGAGCTTAGAGCTTGCCACGCATCTGCTCTCGCTGTTCGACAGGTAGCAGAAGGCAAGGCGCGCGTTTTCCCGCGTTTTCTCGACGACCAGAGCCGGTTGATGTGCATGTAAGCGTAGCATATGAAACAAGAATAGCACGAAGCATTGGTAGTCAGGTGCCAAAGTCGCAGTATGGCACCAGGTGGCGATCGTATGTTTCTGTGGCCACCACTGGTTTGCAGCAAAGTGAATACCGCTAACTGAGAGCACTGTGTCGTAGCCCCAGTGGCGCAATTGGTTAGCGCACGGTACTTATAAGGCAGTAGCCGTGAGCAATGCCGGGGTTGTGAGTTCGAGCCTCACCTGGGGCATACTTTCATTTCTTAGCAGCTGTCTCTGACAGCAACAGGAGGCTAGGTTTGAGATGTATCAGCTATTTGAGTAACATAATTGTGCATTCGAGACGCTAGCTGCGTCTTCCTCGGTAGTATAGTGGTTAGTATCCCCGCCTGTCACGCGGGAGACCGGGCTTCGATTCCCCGCCGGGGAGATGCGATTTTTATCTCACAAACCTGTTCGAGTGTTGCGCGTATGGGGGTCGTAAGAGCATTAACTTTGCGATCAAGAAGTGTAGTTGGTGCAAAATCTTAAAAAATGCTACATCTTAGGAAGTGGTTCTCGCATTCTTCACACTTCAGAATTACTGGGTTTGCTGTTAACGCTGAATCAAGGCACCCCAGCCGACGCTGTGGGCGTAATAATCGAGCTCGACACAGTCTGCAAAAGAAATAATTTTAGCAGAGCGTGGTTTCGATCCACGGACCTCTGGGTTATGGGCCCAGCACGCTTCCACTGCGCCACTCTGGTGGCCGGTGTTGCGCTGGCTCTTCGCCACGTGACGTGGGACACTTGGAAAGCGTTGTCTGCGTCGCTTTCACACGCCTGTACTTAATTGCGTATCATCTCCCACAGCTCTCAGCTTGACTTGTCTCGACTTTGCTCGACTGACGCTACGCTGACGCTTCCAGGCTGCGATATTTACCACGATCGACTCGACATGCAGCTGCGAGATGCACAGGAGTAACAAAGCACTCCACGATGCGGCGACATACGAAATCCACTGCCCAGCTACGCGTCGGCAACCAACACAATGCCGACCCTGCCAGGATTCGAACCTGGAATCTTCTGATCCGTAGTCAGACGCGTTATCCGTTGCGCCACAGGGCCAGTGGCAGCATTTCTTTCTACGAGGCAAGTGCAATTAGCGAAGCAACGTGTTCTCCATGGCTGAGCAAGCTCCCAAGGAAGGCACCTCTCGTCCAGCTGCGTGGCCGCAGTGCGCCTGCAGAGCTTAGAGCTTGCCACGCATCTGCTCTCGCTGTTCGACAGGTAGCAGAAGGCAAGGCGCGCGTTTTCCCGCGTTTTCTCGACGACCAGAGCCGGTTGATGTGCATGTAAGCGTAGCATATGAAACAAGAATAGCACGAAGCATTGGTAGTCAGGTGCCAAAGTCGCAGTATGGCACCAGGTGGCGATCGTATGTTTCTGTGGCCACCACTGGTTTGCAGCAAAGTGAATACCGCTAACTGAGAGCACTGTGTCGTAGCCCCAGTGGCGCAATTGGTTAGCGCACGGTACTTATAAGGCAGTAGCCGTGAGCAATGCCGGGGTTGTGAGTTCGAGCCTCACCTGGGGCATACTTTCATTTCTTAGCAGCTGTCTCTGACAGCAACAGGAGGCTAGGTTTGAGATGTATCAGCTATTTGAGTAACATAATTGTGCATTCGAGACGCTAGCTGCGTCTTCCTCGGTAGTATAGTGGTTAGTATCCCCGCCTGTCACGCGGGAGACCGGGCTTCGATTCCCCGCCGGGGAGATGCGATTTTTATCTCACAAACCTGTTCGAGTGTTGCGCGTATGGGGGTCGTAAGAGCATTAACTTTGCGATCAAGAAGTGTAGTTGGTGCAAAATCTTAAAAAATGCTACATCTTAGGAAGTGGTTCTCGCATTCTTCACACTTCAGAATTACTGGGTTTGCTGTTAACGCTGAATCAAGGCACCCCAGCCGACGCTGTGGGCGTAATAATCGAGCTCGACACAGTCTGCAAAAGAAATAATTTTAGCAGAGCGTGGTTTCGATCCACGGACCTCTGGGTTATGGGCCCAGCACGCTTCCACTGCGCCACTCTGGTGGCCGGTGTTGCGCTGGCTCTTCGCCACGTGGCGTGGGACACTTGGAAAGCGTTGTCTGCGTCGCTTTCACACGCCTGTACTTAATTGCGTATCATCTCCCACAGCTCTCAGCTTGACTTGTCTCGACTTTGCTCGACTGACGCTACGCTGACGCTTCCAGGCTGCGATATTTACCACGATCGACTCGACATGCAGCTGCGAGATGCACAGGAGTAACAAAGCACTCCACGATGCGGCGACATACGAAATCCACTGCCCAGCTACGCGTCGGCAACCAACACAATGCCGACCCTGCCAGGATTCGAACCTGGAATCTTCTGATCCGTAGTCAGACGCGTTATCCGTTGCGCCACAGGGACAGTGGCAGCATTTCTTTCTACGAGGCAAGTGCAATTAGCGAAGAAACGTGTTCTCCATGGCTGAGCAAGCTCCCAAGGAAGGTACCTCTCGTCCAGCTGCGTGGCCGCAGTGCGCCTGCAGAGCTTAGAGCTTGCCACGCATCTGCTCTCGCTGTTCGACAGGTAGCAGAAGGCAAGGCGCGCGTTTTCCCGCGTTTTCTCGACGACCAGAGCCGGTTGATGTGCATGTAAGCGTAGCATATGAAACAAGAATAGCACGAAGCATTGGTAGTCAAGTGCCAAAGTCGCAGTATGGCATCAGGTGGCGATCGTATGTTTCTGTGGCCACCACTGGTTTGCAGCAAAGTGAATACCGCTAACTGAGAGCACTGTGTCGTAGCCCCAGTGGCGCAATTGGTTAGCGCACGGTACTTATAAGGCAGTAGCCGTGAGCAATGCCGGGGTTGTGAGTTCGAGCCTCACCTGGGGCATACTTTCATTTCTTAGCAGCTGTCTCTGACAGCAACAGGAGGCTAGGTTTGAGATGTATCAGCTATTTGAGTAACATAATTGTGCATTCGAGACGCTAGCTGCGTCTTCCTCGGTAGTATAGTGGTTAGTATCCCCGCCTGTCACGCGGGAGAACGGGGTTCGATTCCCCGCCGGGGAGATGCGATTTTTATCTCACAAACCTGTTCGAGTGTTGCGCGTATGGGGGTCGTAAGAGCATTAACTTTGCGATCAAGAAGTGTAGTTGGTGCAAAATCTTAAAAAATGCTACATCTTAGGAAGTGGTTCTCGCATTCTTCACACTTCAGAATTACTGGGTTTGCTGTTAACGCTGAATCAAGGCACCCCAGCCGACGCTGTGGGCGTAATAATCGAGCTCGACACAGTCTGCAAAAGAAATAATTTTAGCAGAGCGTGGTTTCGATCCACGGACCTCTGGGTTATGGGCCCAGCACGCTTCCACTGCGCCACTCTGGTGGCCGGTGTTGCGCTGGCTCTTCGCCACGTGACGTGGGACACTTGGAAAGCGTTGTCTGCGTCGCTTTCACACGCCTGTACTTAATTGCGTATCATCTCCCACAGCTCTCAGCTTGACTTGTCTCGACTTTGCTCGACTGACGCTACGCTGACGCTTCCAGGCTGCGATATTTACCACGATCGACTCGACATGCAGCTGCGAGATGCACAGGAGTAACAAAGCACTCCACGATGCGGCGACATACGAAATCCACTGCCCAGCTACGCGTCGGCAACCAACACAATGCCGACCCTGCCAGGATTCGAACCTGGAATCTTCTGATCCGTAGTCAGACGCGTTATCCGTTGCGCCACAGGGCCAGTGGCAGCATTTCTTTCTACGAGGCAAGTGCAATTAGCGAAGCAACGTGTTCTCCATGGCTGAGCAAGCTCCCAAGGAAGGCACCTCTCGTCCAGCTGCGTGGCCGCAGTGCGCCTGCAGAGCTTAGAGCTTGCCACGCATCTGCTCTCGCTGTTCGACAGGTAGCAGAAGGCAAGGCGCGCGTTTTCCCGCGTTTTCTCGACGACCAGAGCCGGTTGATGTGCATGTAAGCGTAGCATATGAAACAAGAATAGCACGAAGCATTGGTAGTCAGGTGCCAAAGTCGCAGTATGGCACCAGGTGGCGATCGTATGTTTCTGTGGCCACCACTGGTTTGCAGCAAAGTTAATACCGCTAACTGAGAGCACTGTGTCGTAGCCCCAGTGGCGCAATTGGTTAGCGCACGGTACTTATAAGGCAGTAGCCGTGAGCAATGCCGGGGTTGTGAGTTCGAGCCTCACCTGGGGCATACTTTCATTTCTTAGCAGCTGTCTCTGACAGCAACAGGAGGCTAGGTTTGAGATGTATCAGCTATTTGAGTAACATAATTGTGCATTCGAGACGCTAGCTGCGTCTTCCTCGGTAGTATAGTGGTTAGTATCCCCGCCTGTCACGCGGGAGACCGGGCTTCGATTCCCCGCCGGGGAGATGCGATTTTTATCTCACAAACCTGTTCGAGTGTTGCGCGTATGGGGGTCGTAAGAGCATTAACTTTGCGATCAAGAAGTGTAGTTGGTGCAAAATCTTAAAAAATGTTACATCTTAGGAAGTGGTTCTCGCATTCTTCACACTTCAGAATTACTGGGTTTGCTGTTAACGCTGAATCAAGGCACCCCAGCCGACGCTGTGGGCGTAATAATCGAGCTCGACACAGTCTGCAAAAGAAATAATTTTAGCAGAGCGTGGTTTCGATCCACGGACCTCTGGGTTATGGGCCCAGCACGCTTCCACTGCGCCACTCTGGTGGCCGGTGTTGCGCTGGCTCTTCGCCACGTGACGTGGGACACTTGGAAAGCGTTGTCTGCGTCGCTTTCACACGCCTGTACTTAATTGCGTATCATCTCCCACAGCTCTCAGCTTGACTTGTCTCGACTTTGCTCGACTGACGCTACGCTGACGCTTCCAGGCTGCGATATTTACCACGATCGACTCGACATGCAGCTGCGAGATGCACAGGAGTAACAAAGCACTCCACGATGCGGCGACATACGAAATCCACTGCCCAGCTACGCGTCGGCAACCAACACAATGCCGACCCTGCCAGGATTCGAACCTGGAATCTTCTGATCCGTAGTCAGACGCGTTATCCGTTGCGCCACAGGGACAGTGGCAGCATTTCTTTCTACGAGGCAAGTGCAATTAGCGAAGAAACGTCTTCTCCATGGCTGAGCAAGCTCCCAAGGAAGGTACCTCTCGTCCAGCTGCGTGGCCGCAGTGCGCCTGCAGAGCTTAGAGCTTGCCACGCATCTGCTCTCGCTGTTCGACAGGTAGCAGAAGGCAAGGCGCGCGTTTTCCCGCGTTTTCTCGACGACCAGAGCCGGTTGATGTGCATGTAAGCGTAGCATATGAAACAAGAATAGCACGAAGCATTGGTAGTCAAGTGCCAAAGTCGCAGTATGGCATCAGGTGGCGATCGTATGTTTCTGTGGCCACCACTGGTTTGCAGCAAAGTGAATACCGCTAACTGAGAGCACTGTGTCGTAGCCCCAGTGGCGCAATTGGTTAGCGCACGGTACTTATAAGGCAGTAGCCGTGAGCAATGCCGGGGTTGTGAGTTCGAGCCTCACCTGGGGCATACTTTCATTTCTTAGCAGCTGTCTCTGACAGCAACAGGAGGCTAGGTTTGAGATGTATCAGCTATTTGAGTAACATAATTGTGCATTCGAGACGCTAGCTGCGTCTTCCTCGGTAGTATAGTGGTTAGTATCCCCGCCTGTCACGCGGGAGAACGGGGTTCGATTCCCCGCCGGGGAGATGCGATTTTTATCTCACAAACCTGTTCGAGTGTTGCGCGTATGGGGGTCGTAAGAGCATTAACTTTGCGATCAAGAAGTGTAGTTGGTGCAAAATCTTAAAAAATGCTACATCTTAGGAAGTGGTTCTCGCATTCTTCACACTTCAGAATTACTGGGTTTGCTGTTAACGCTGAATCAAGGCACCCCAGCCGACGCTGTGGGCGTAATAATCGAGCTCGACACAGTCTGCAAAAGAAATAATTTTAGCAGAGCGTGGTTTCGATCCACGGACCTCTGGGTTATGGGCCCAGCACGCTTCCACTGCGCCACTCTGGTGGCCGGTGTTGCGCTGGCTCTTCGCCACGTGACGTGGGACACTTGGAAAGCGTTGTCTGCGTCGCTTTCACACGCCTGTACTTAATTGCGTATCATCTCCCACAGCTCTCAGCTTGACTTGTCTCGACTTTGCTCGACTGACGCTACGCTGACGCTTCCAGGCTGCGATATTTACCACGATCGACTCGACATGCAGCTGCGAGATGCACAGGAGTAACAAAGCACTCCACGATGCGGCGACATACGAAATCCACTGCCCAGCTACGCGTCGGCAACCAACACAATGCCGACCCTGCCAGGATTCGAACCTGGAATCTTCTGATCCGTAGTCAGACGCGTTATCCGTTGCGCCACAGGGCCAGTGGCAGCATTTCTTTCTACGAGGCAAGTGCAATTAGCGAAGCAACGTGTTCTCCATGGCTGAGCAAGCTCCCAAGGAAGGCACCTCTCGTCCAGCTGCGTGGCCGCAGTGCGCCTGCAGAGCTTAGAGCTTGCCACGCATCTGCTCTCGCTGTTCGACAGGTAGCAGAAGGCAAGGCGCGCGTTTTCCCGCGTTTTCTCGACGACCAGAGCCGGTTGATGTGCATGTAAGAGTAGCATATGAAACAAGAATAGCACGAAGCATTGGTAGTCAGGTGCCAAAGTCGCAGTATGGCACCAGGTGGCGATCGTATGTTTCTGTGGCCACCACTGGTTTGCAGCAAAGTGAATACCGCTAACTGAGAGCACTGTGTCGTAGCCCCAGTGGCGCAATTGGTTAGCGCACGGTACTTATAAGGCAGTAGCCGTGAGCAATGCCGGGGTTGTGAGTTCGAGCCTCACCTGGGGCATACTTTCATTTCTTAGCAGCTGTCTCTGACAGCAACAGGAGGCTAGGTTTGAGATGTATCAGCTATTTGAGTAACATAATTGTGCATTCGAGACGCTAGCTGCGTCTTCCTCGGTAGTATAGTGGTTAGTATCCCCGCCTGTCACGCGGGAGACCGGGCTTCGATTCCCCGCCGGGGAGATGCGATTTTTATCTCACAAACCTGTTCGAGTGTTGCGCGTATGGGGGTCGTAAGAGCATTAACTTTGCGATCAAGAAGTGTAGTTGGTGCAAAATCTTAAAAAATGCTACATCTTAGGAAGTGGTTCTCGCATTCTTCACACTTCAGAATTACTGGGTTTGCTGTTAACGCTGAATCAAGGCACCCCAGCCGACGCTGTGGGCGTAATAATCGAGCTCGACACAGTCTGCAAAAGAAATAATTTTAGCAGAGCGTGGTTTCGATCCACGGACCTCTGGGTTATGGGCCCAGCACGCTTCCACTGCGCCACTCTGGTGGCCGGTGTTGCGCTGGCTCTTCGCCACGTGACGTGGGACACTTGGAAAGCGTTGTCTGCGTCGCTTTCACACGCCTGTACTTAATTGCGTATCATCTCCCACAGCTCTCAGCTTGACTTGTCTCGACTTTGCTCGACTGACGCTACGCTGACGCTTCCAGGCTGCGATATTTACCACGATCGACTCGACATGCAGCTGCGAGATGCACAGGAGTAACAAAGCACTCCACGATGCGGCGACATACGAAATCCACTGCCCAGCTACGCGTCGGCAACCAACACAATGCCGACCCTGCCAGGATTCGAACCTGGAATCTTCTGATCCGTAGTCAGACGCGTTATCCGTTGCGCCACAGGGACAGTGGCAGCATTTCTTTCTACGAGGCAAGTGCAATTAGCGAAGAAACGTGTTCTCCATGGCTGAGCAAGCTCCCAAGGAAGGTACCTCTCGTCCAGCTGCGTGGCCGCAGTGCGCCTGCAGAGCTTAGAGCTTGCCACGCATCTGCTCTCGCTGTTCGACAGGTAGCAGAAGGCAAGGCGCGCGTTTTCCCGCGTTTTCTCGACGACCAGAGCCGGTTGATGTGCATGTAAGCGTAGCATATGAAACAAGAATAGCACGAAGCATTGGTAGTCAGGTGCCAAAGTCGCAGTATGGCACCAGGTGGCGATCGTATGTTTCTGTGGCCACCACTGGTTTGCAGCAAAGTGAATACCGCTAACTGAGAGCACTGTGTCGTAGCCCCAGTGGCGCAATTGGTTAGCGCACGGTACTTATAAGGCAGTAGCCGTGAGCAATGCCGGGGTTGTGAGTTCGAGCCTCACCTGGGGCATACTTTCATTTCTTAGCAGCTGTCTCTGACAGCAACAGGAGGCTAGGTTTGAGATGTATCAGCTATTTGAGTAACATAATTGTGCATTCGAGACGCTAGCTGCGTCTTCCTCGGTAGTATAGTGGTTAGTATCCCCGCCTGTCACGCGGGAGACCGGGGTTCGATTCCCCGCCGGGGAGATGCGATTTTTATCTCACAAACCTGTTCGAGTGTTGCGCGTATGGGGGTCGTAAGAGCATTAACTTTGCGATCAAGAAGTGTAGTTGGTGCAAAATCTTAAAAAATGCTACATCTTAGGAAGTGGTTCTCGCATTCTTCACACTTCAGAATTACTGGGTTTGCTGTTAACGCTGAATCAAGGCACCCCAGCCGACGCTGTGGGCGTAATAATCGAGCTCGACACAGTCTGCAAAAGAAATAATTTTAGCAGAGCGTGGTTTCGATCCACGGACCTCTGGGTTATGGGCCCAGCACGCTTCCACTGCGCCACTCTGGTGGCCGGTGTTGCGCTGGCTCTTCGCCACGTGACGTGGGACACTTGGAAAGCGTTGTCTGCGTCGCTTTCACACGCCTGTACTTAATTGCGTATCATCTCCCACAGCTCTCAGCTTGACTTGTCTCGACTTTGCTCGACTGACGCTACGCTGACGCTTCCAGGCTGCGATATTTACCACGATCGACTCGACATGCAGCTGCGAGATGCACAGGAGTAACAAAGCACTCCACGATGCGGCGACATACGAAATCCACTGCCCAGCTACGCGTCGGCAACCAACACAATGCCGACCCTGCCAGGATTCGAACCTGGAATCTTCTGATCCGTAGTCAGACGCGTTATCCGTTGCGCCACAGGGCCAGTGGCAGCATTTCTTTCTACGAGGCAAGTGCAATTAGCGAAGCAACGTGTTCTCCATGGCTGAGCAAGCTCCCAAGGAAGGCACCTCTCGTCCAGCTGCGTGGCCGCAGTGCGCCTGCAGAGCTTAGAGCTTGCCACGCATCTGCTCTCGCTGTTCGACAGGTAGCAGAAGGCAAGGCGCGCGTTTTCCCGCGTTTTCTCGACGACCAGAGCCGGTTGATGTGCATGTAAGCGTAGCATATGAAACAAGAATAGCACGAAGCATTGGTAGTCAGGTGCCAAAGTCGCAGTATGGCACCAGGTGGCGATCGTATGTTTCTGTGGCCACCACTGGTTTGCAGCAAAGTGAATACCGCTAACTGAGAGCACTGTGTCGTAGCCCCAGTGGCGCAATTGGTTAGCGCACGGTACTTATAAGGCAGTAGCCGTGAGCAATGCCGGGGTTGTGAGTTCGAGCCTCACCTGGGGCATACTTTCATTTCTTAGCAGCTGTCTCTGACAGCAACAGGAGGCTAGGTTTGAGATGTATCAGCTATTTGAGTAACATAATTGTGCATTCGAGACGCTAGCTGCGTCTTCCTCGGTAGTATAGTGGTTAGTATCCCCGCCTGTCACGCGGGAGACCGGGCTTCGATTCCCCGCCGGGGAGATGCGATTTTTATCTCACAAACCTGTTCGAGTGTTGCGCGTATGGGGGTCGTAAGAGCATTAACTTTGCGATCAAGAAGTGTAGTTGGTGCAAAATCTTAAAAAATGCTACATCTTAGGAAGTGGTTCTCGCATTCTTCACACTTCAGAATTACTGGGTTTGCTGTTAACGCTGAATCAAGGCACCCCAGCCGACGCTGTGGGCGTAATAATCGAGCTCGACACAGTCTGCAAAAGAAATAATTTTAGCAGAGCGTGGTTTCGATCCACGGACCTCTGGGTTATGGGCCCAGCACGCTTCCACTGCGCCACTCTGGTGGCCGGTGTTGCGCTGGCTCTTCGCCACGTGACGTGGGACACTTGGAAAGCGTTGTCTGCGTCGCTTTCACACGCCTGTACTTAATTGCGTATCATCTCCCACAGCTCTCAGCTTGACTTGTCTCGACTTTGCTCGACTGACGCTACGCTGACGCTTCCAGGCTGCGATATTTACCACGATCGACTCGACATGCAGCTGCGAGATGCACAGGAGTAACAAAGCACTCCACGATGCGGCGACATACGAAATCCACTGCCCAGCTACGCGTCGGCAACCAACACAATGCCGACCCTGCCAGGATTCGAACCTGGAATCTTCTGATCCGTAGTCAGACGCGTTATCCGTTGCGCCACAGGGACAGTGGCAGCATTTCTTTCTACGAGGCAAGTGCAATTAGCGAAGAAACGTGTTCTCCATGGCTGAGCAAGCTCCCAAGGAAGGTACCTCTCGTCCAGCTGCGTGGCCGCAGTGCGCCTGCAGAGCTTAGAGCTTGCCACGCATCTGCTCTCGCTGTTCGACAGGTAGCAGAAGGCAAGGCGCGCGTTTTCCCGCGTTTTCTCGACGACCAGAGCCGGTTGATGTGCATGTAAGCGTAGCATATGAAACAAGAATAGCACGAAGCATTGGTAGTCAAGTGCCAAAGTCGCAGTATGGCATCAGGTGGCGATCGTATGTTTCTGTGGCCACCACTGGTTTGCAGCAAAGTGAATACCGCTAACTGAGAGCACTGTGTCGTAGCCCCAGTGGCGCAATTGGTTAGCGCACGGTACTTATAAGGCAGTAGCCGTGAGCAATGCCGGGGTTGTGAGTTCGAGCCTCACCTGGGGCATACTTTCATTTCTTAGCAGCTGTCTCTGACAGCAACAGGAGGCTAGGTTTGAGATGTATCAGCTATTTGAGTAACATAATTGTGCATTCGAGACGCTAGCTGCGTCTTCCTCGGTAGTATAGTGGTTAGTATCCCCGCCTGTCACGCGGGAGACAGGGGTTCGATTCCCCGCCGGGGAGATGCGATTTTTATCTCACAAACCTGTTCGAGTGTTGCGCGTATGGGGGTCGTAAGAGCATTAACTTTGCGATCAAGAAGTGTAGTTGGTGCAAAATCTTAAAAAATGCTACATCTTAGGAAGTGGTTCTCGCATTCTTCACACTTCAGAATTACTGGGTTTGCTGTTAACGCTGAATCAAGGCACCCCAGCCGACGCTGTGGGCGTAATAATCGAGCTCGACACAGTCTGCAAAAGAAATAATTTTAGCAGAGCGTGGTTTCGATCCACGGACCTCTGGGTTATGGGCCCAGCACGCTTCCACTGCGCCACTCTGGTGGCCGGTGTTGCGCTGGCTCTTCGCCACGTGACGTGGGACACTTGGAAAGCGTTGTCTGCGTCGCTTTCACACGCCTGTACTTAATTGCGTATCATCTCCCACAGCTCTCAGCTTGACTTGTCTCGACTTTGCTCGACTGACGCTACGCTGACGCTTCCAGGCTGCGATATTTACCACGATCGACTCGACATGCAGCTGCGAGATGCACAGGAGTAACAAAGCACTCCACGATGCGGCGACATACGAAATCCACTGCCCAGCTACGCGTCGGCAACCAACACAATGCCGACCCTGCCAGGATTCGAACCTGGAATCTTCTGATCCGTAGTCAGACGCGTTATCCGTTGCGCCACAGGGCCAGTGGCAGCATTTCTTTCTACGAGGCAAGTGCAATTAGCGAAGCAACGTGTTCTCCATGGCTGAGCAAGCTCCCAAGGAAGGCACCTCTCGTCCAGCTGCGTGGCCGCAGTGCGCCTGCAGAGCTTAGAGCTTGCCACGCATCTGCTCTCGCTGTTCGACAGGTAGCAGAAGGCAAGGCGCGCGTTTTCCCGCGTTTTCTCGACGACCAGAGCCGGTTGATGTGCATGTAAGCGTAGCATATGAAACAAGAATAGCACGAAGCATTGGTAGTCAGGTGCCAAAGTCGCAGTATGGCACCAGGTGGCGATCGTATGTTTCTGTGGCCACCACTGGTTTGCAGCAAAGTGAATACCGCTAACTGAGAGCACTGTGTCGTAGCCCCAGTGGCGCAATTGGTTAGCGCACGGTACTTATAAGGCAGTAGCCGTGAGCAATGCCGGGGTTGTGAGTTCGAGCCTCACCTGGGGCATACTTTCATTTCTTAGCAGCTGTCTCTGACAGCAACAGGAGGCTAGGTTTGAGATGTATCAGCTATTTGAGTAACATAATTGTGCATTCGAGACGCTAGCTGCGTCTTCCTCGGTAGTATAGTGGTTAGTATCCCCGCCTGTCACGCGGGAGACCGGGCTTCGATTCCCCGCCGGGGAGATGCGATTTTTATCTCACAAACCTGTTCGAGTGTTGCGCGTATGGGGGTCGTAAGAGCATTAACTTTGCGATCAAGAAGTGTAGTTGGTGCAAAATCTTAAAAAATGCTACATCTTAGGAAGTGGTTCTCGCATTCTTCACACTTCAGAATTACTGGGTTTGCTGTTAACGCTGAATCAAGGCACCCCAGCCGACGCTGTGGGCGTAATAATCGAGCTCGACACAGTCTGCAAAAGAAATAATTTTAGCAGAGCGTGGTTTCGATCCACGGACCTCTGGGTTATGGGCCCAGCACGCTTCCACTGCGCCACTCTGGTGGCCGGTGTTGCGCTGGCTCTTCGCCACGTGACGTGGGACACTTGGAAAGCGTTGTCTGCGTCGCTTTCACACGCCTGTACTTAATTGCGTATCATCTCCCACAGCTCTCAGCTTGACTTGTCTCGACTTTGCTCGACTGACGCTACGCTGACGCTTCCAGGCTGCGATATTTACCACGATCGACTCGACATGCAGCTGCGAGATGCACAGGAGTAACAAAGCACTCCACGATGCGGCGACATACGAAATCCACTGCCCAGCTACGCGTCGGCAACCAACACAATGCCGACCCTGCCAGGATTCGAACCTGGAATCTTCTGATCCGTAGTCAGACGCGTTATCCGTTGCGCCACAGGGACAGTGGCAGCATTTCTTTCTACGAGGCAAGTGCAATTAGCGAAGAAACGTGTTCTCCATGGCTGAGCAAGCTCCCAAGGAAGGTACCTCTCGTCCAGCTGCGTGGCCGCAGTGCGCCTGCAGAGCTTAGAGCTTGCCACGCATCTGCTCTCGCTGTTCGACAGGTAGCAGAAGGCAAGGCGCGCGTTTTCCCGCGTTTTCTCGACGACCAGAGCCGGTTGATGTGCATGTAAGCGTAGCATATGAAACAAGAATAGCACGAAGCATTGGTAGTCAAGTGCCAAAGTCGCAGTATGGCATCAGGTGGCGATCGTATGTTTCTGTGGCCACCACTGGTTTGCAGCAAAGTGAATACCGCTAACTGAGAGCACTGTGTCGTAGCCCCAGTGGCGCAATTGGTTAGCGCACGGTACTTATAAGGCAGTAGCCGTGAGCAATGCCGGGGTTGTGAGTTCGAGCCTCACCTGGGGCATACTTTCATTTCTTAGCAGCTGTCTCTGACAGCAACAGGAGGCTAGGTTTGAGATGTATCAGCTATTTGAGTAACATAATTGTGCATTCGAGACGCTAGCTGCGTCTTCCTCGGTAGTATAGTGGTTAGTATCCCCGCCTGTCACGCGGGAGACAGGGGTTCGATTCCCCGCCGGGGAGATGCGATTTTTATCTCACAAACCTGTTCGAGTGTTGCGCGTATGGGGGTCGTAAGAGCATTAACTTTGCGATCAAGAAGTGTAGTTGGTGCAAAATCTTAAAAAATGCTACATCTTAGGAAGTGGTTCTCGCATTCTTCACACTTCAGAATTACTGGGTTTGCTGTTAACGCTGAATCAAGGCACCCCAGCCGACGCTGTGGGCGTAATAATCGAGCTCGACACAGTCTGCAAAAGAAATAATTTTAGCAGAGCGTGGTTTCGATCCACGGACCTCTGGGTTATGGGCCCAGCACGCTTCCACTGCGCCACTCTGGTGGCCGGTGTTGCGCTGGCTCTTCGCCACGTGACGTGGGACACTTGGAAAGCGTTGTCTGCGTCGCTTTCACACGCCTGTACTTAATTGCGTATCATCTCCCACAGCTCTCAGCTTGACTTGTCTCGACTTTGCTCGACTGACGCTACGCTGACGCTTCCAGGCTGCGATATTTACCACGATCGACTCGACATGCAGCTGCGAGATGCACAGGAGTAACAAAGCACTCCACGATGCGGCGACATACGAAATCCACTGCCCAGCTACGCGTCGGCAACCAACACAATGCCGACCCTGCCAGGATTCGAACCTGGAATCTTCTGATCCGTAGTCAGACGCGTTATCCGTTGCGCCACAGGGCCAGTGGCAGCATTTCTTTCTACGAGGCAAGTGCAATTAGCGAAGCAACGTGTTCTCCATGGCTGAGCAAGCTCCCAAGGAAGGCACCTCTCGTCCAGCTGCGTGGCCGCAGTGCGCCTGCAGAGCTTAGAGCTTGCCACGCATCTGCTCTCGCTGTTCGACAGGTAGCAGAAGGCAAGGCGCGCGTTTTCCCGCGTTTTCTCGACGACCAGAGCCGGTTGATGTGCATGTAAGCGTAGCATATGAAACAAGAATAGCACGAAGCATTGGTAGTCAGGTGCCAAAGTCGCAGTATGGCACCAGGTGGCGATCGTATGTTTCTGTGGCCACCACTGGTTTGCAGCAAAGTGAATACCGCTAACTGAGAGCACTGTGTCGTAGCCCCAGTGGCGCAATTGGTTAGCGCACGGTACTTATAAGGCAGTAGCCGTGAGCAATGCCGGGGTTGTGAGTTCGAGCCTCACCTGGGGCATACTTTCATTTCTTAGCAGCTGTCTCTGACAGCAACAGGAGGCTAGGTTTGAGATGTATCAGCTATTTGAGTAACATAATTGTGCATTCGAGACGCTAGCTGCGTCTTCCTCGGTAGTATAGTGGTTAGTATCCCCGCCTGTCACGCGGGAGACCGGGCTTCGATTCCCCGCCGGGGAGATGCGATTTTTATCTCACAAACCTGTTCGAGTGTTGCGCGTATGGGGGTCGTAAGAGCATTAACTTTGCGATCAAGAAGTGTAGTTGGTGCAAAATCTTAAAAAATGCTACATCTTAGGAAGTGGTTCTCGCATTCTTCACACTTCAGAATTACTGGGTTTGCTGTTAACGCTGAATCAAGGCACCCCAGCCGACGCTGTGGGCGTAATAATCGAGCTCGACACAGTCTGCAAAAGAAATAATTTTAGCAGAGCGTGGTTTCGATCCACGGACCTCTGGGTTATGGGCCCAGCACGCTTCCACTGCGCCACTCTGGTGGCCGGTGTTGCGCTGGCTCTTCGCCACGTGACGTGGGACACTTGGAAAGCGTTGTCTGCGTCGCTTTCACACGCCTGTACTTAATTGCGTATCATCTCCCACAGCTCTCAGCTTGACTTGTCTCGACTTTGCTCGACTGACGCTACGCTGACGCTTCCAGGCTGCGATATTTACCACGATCGACTCGACATGCAGCTGCGAGATGCACAGGAGTAACAAAGCACTCCACGATGCGGCGACATACGAAATCCACTGCCCAGCTACGCGTCGGCAACCAACACAATGCCGACCCTGCCAGGATTCGAACCTGGAATCTTCTGATCCGTAGTCAGACGCGTTATCCGTTGCGCCACAGGGACAGTGGCAGCATTTCTTTCTACGAGGCAAGTGCAATTAGCGAAGAAACGTGTTCTCCATGGCTGAGCAAGCTCCCAAGGAAGGTACCTCTCGTCCAGCTGCGTGGCCGCAGTGCGCCTGCAGAGCTTAGAGCTTGCCACGCATCTGCTCTCGCTGTTCGACAGGTAGCAGAAGGCAAGGCGCGCGTTTTCCCGCGTTTTCTCGAGACCAGAGCCGGTTGATGTGCATGTAAGCGTAGCATATGAAACAAGAATAGCACGAAGCATTGGTAGTCAAGTGCCAAAGTCGCAGTATGGCATCAGGTGGCGATCGTATGTTTCTGTGGCCACCACTGGTTTGCAGCAAAGTGAATACCGCTAACTGAGAGCACTGTGTCGTAGCCCCAGTGGCGCAATTG